>NW_010361009.1:2490-10194 GCF_000414095.1 Morus notabilis | reverse complement strand
TAGGGAAAGCCCTTTCTAACCCAAAAAATGAAACCAAACAATGGAATTAGGTGGAATGGCTTTTCCTTTCCATTCCATATCTGTCGTCGCTACTCTAGATTTGTCGTCGCTGCCTGAGCACACTCCTAACCAGATCCGCTAGCTCTGGGATCCGCCTTGCAAGCTTCGCCTGATCTTGTCTGCGCTAGTAGCTGCTTCAGATTTGGGAGATCTTCACCTCAAGTTTGTGAGTGGCGGCCTCACCAGCTTTCTCAGCAGAGAAGATGGATTTCTCCCACTGAGCGTCGTCCCTGCTACATCTACGCGATAACAATTGATTTTTTTTTTAGTTCATTATATTTGGATTTTTGTAATTTTTATGTCGTATTTGTGGATTCTGTGGATGTTTTATTTGTTTTTGTGATTTTTTTGTTATTTAGTTTTCCGGTTGGCGACCATCGGTAACGGTGGTTTTTGGCAGATTTAGGTGGTTACCGGTCAGTGACTTGGTGGTTATCAATCCGTAATTGGTATCTTAGCGGATACCAATCGGTATCTTGACCAAATACCAGTGACTCAGTTGGCATCAGTGGTTGGTAGATGCCGACGACTACTACTATCAATAATGGTGGTTGTCCACTGGATACCGTCGTACCGGTTTTACAGTGGGGTACTTATTGATATCTTAACTTCCGTTCATTTCGCTGATTCGAGTTTAGAATTTAAATTTTGTTATAGTAAAAAATTTTCACAGACAGTCACATCTAATTTTTTTACTACAGTAAAAAATTCTTATATAAAATCATATCTCAATTCAAATTAAAAATTCGAATCAATAAACTAAACGGTCCTAAACATATATTGATATCTTGAGGATATATTTAGTATTTTAAATACAGTAATGTGATGACATGATCGTGTTATTCTTTTATGCCATTTAGTATATATCAATCTAAACCTAAAATATGTGGCAGTTTCGTTTAAAGCCCAAAAATCAACCCAAATATTAAAATTAACCCACCCAGATGAAGCCGTGCTGGCTTTAAGAAGGAAAAATTAACAAACGAAACTAATCAATTCAACTTCAAATTCAACAATAGTCTTGTAAATCATGAACCAACATAAAAATGAAAGATCAACAACACAAGTTCAAATAGACAAGTAATAGACCACAATAAAAACAGACAAAAATTAGAAGGTAAAAACCTAAGAATTAAGAGGTAAACTTGTCCCTATAGTTCGTTCAAAATTTTCAATTGTGGCAACTTTATCAAGAGATGAATTGATTCGTTTCACTTTATTCTTATTACAGGAAAATAAAAATAGCCCACGCACAATACACTTGCTGAATTTGCTTCATCACATTTTGGACTATAGTTGTGACTAAAAAATTTTGCTTTCTTCTTAACTCGTGACGTTTATTGAATGATTTGGCTAAAAAAATTACAATATTCTTTTCGAAAGATAACAAACAAATTGAAGAGGGAAAAAACATGAATATCATATTTTCTAAAAGGGTGGATGACAAATGAGTTTCTTAACCTATTGCTATTTACAGGTTCCTTTATATGTGAAGGCAGGAAGAAAATGACACGATAACATGACAATGCTAAACTACCAAGAGATTGGATTCCATTGCAATTTGCCTTCCAAATTCGTATGTTTATGCGGCCTTTTTTTTTTAAGGAAAAATTACATTTCATTAAAATACAAATAAACAGTCGTCTTGGTACAATGCTAACCTATTAGAGAGACAAACACATGCCTGAGGCCTGAAACTGGGAAAGTACCTCGGCACACTAACAATGAGCGGACTAAAAGCTCGACTGCAGAAAACCCCCTCTCTTCAACCTAAGTTGTCGAGCACTGGAGGAGCAGATCATTAAAACCCACAGAAAGAGAACATCTACACGGCATAGAAAAAATTATAATCGGACCGAGGCCACCCTATCGGCATTAAGCCGAACACCTAAATCTAACAAAAAATAACAAACCAGATAAGGATTGAGTGGAGAAACCACCAACCTTATTACAAAAATAAAAGTTACAAAAAGACACAAATATCTAACCATCGCAGGTAGAAACCTCCGGTGAAGGGCGTTCGGCCAAAGAATCAATTAGGAAGATAGTCAGCGAAGAGATCTCAGCCACCAAGCGGAAAACTCTCTTGAGAAAGGAGATCGTCCATTCGGCTTCCAAGCTCTTAACTGGTTTAGATCTATCCAAACGGAGCCACCACATTGCACACCACCACCACTAATGAGAAGCCCACGACGAGATGAGTCGGAGGGCCAAATTTCACGGCCAGGAGTCTGGCGACACGCCCAAAGGCGATGCCGGAGCTTCGGCCAACCTCTACTCTCTAAGGACCTTCTCACTCTCTCTCTAAACCAATCAATAATAATGGTATAAAAAATGACCAAGTCCAAACATATGAAACAAATAAATTTGAAAGGACCTAACCTTTAATTTATATGTTTATGCGTCCCTCAAGTCTCAAAATTTGTCAAGTTTTAACAACTTTTGCAAAAAAGGAAAAAAAAAAAATTGGTTTGACGCTCCCTTTTGATGCATATCCAAAGAAAATTTTTATCTTTTTTTTTATTAAGAAAATTTTTCTTTCGATGTAGGCTGAACTTCTCTGTAGATTTTTTTTTTTTTTAACCTAAGATCAAGCATCGAAGCAAAAACAAGAAATGAGTGTAGTAGTATAACCAAAAAAAAAAAAGAAATTGCTTATTAAAAAAAATGAAAAATAAAAATAAGAAACTATGGCAGCTACAACTCGCCAGAATGATGGAAAATGGATAGTTCCGTTCTAAGTTTTTGAGCTTGGACTTTATGACGAAAATGAAGGTTTAAGATAGGATTATTGAACTTTTTTTACCCAGAATTTCTCAATGCTAGGCTATTGGCCAAATTATCTAAGAGCCGCAAGGAAAATGTTTTTAATAAAAGATACAAACTCTATTATCAAAAGAAAAAAGATACAAACTCACTCATTAACACTAGTTAAAAAGGATACCAATTGTTGGTTGAGGGAAAGAAGAAAGAAACGTTTAACTAATTGGAAACCCGTGCAAACATGTTTTTTGTTTTTTTTCCACATTTTGAAGAATAATTAGCTTCCAGGAACCTTAGTACATCCTAATAATATTAAAACCACTAAAACTCTCATTTTACACTCTGTCTTCACTCCTTTTTTTAAATATATAAATATATATATATATATATTTATATCTCCACTCAATTTATTAAATAAGAAACAAAACTACAATATAAAGGCAAAAAAAGCTGGAAGGCAACACAGTGTATATATATATATATATATAACAAAAAAATAATAATATTGACCATCAAGAATGAGTGACTTCTAAAACTTTTTACTAACAAATTCTTAAAGTTGATCGATCAATTTGCGCTTAAATAAACTCGTGGCTAGCTATCAACACATAAAGAATCAAGCAATAACAACCAAAACAAGCACTTAAAGGAAAACGAGTGCAAACACTAATTACGACAAAATACCTATATCTATTGTCACCGAGTAAATACCATTTGACTTCTTTTACTATAGATCAATTATCTTTCAACACGATCACATATTTACAACCAATAACTTCTTCTACTCAAGACACTACAAGTTGATTGTGTCAAGCAAGTTTTTTCTTATCGAGTCTCTACACTTATATTTATTTTTGTACTTTATTCATCTTTACGGGTGAATTCAACTAATATTTAGAGTTAAATTCTCTTATAATTAGTGGTCATTTACAACTTTATTTAACTATGTAATATGTTAAATTTACAATAAAATTTTCCTTTAAAAAAAAAGACACCGCAAGTTGTACAAACCACCAATACTTAAAAGGAAATTGACAAACGATCACCAAATTCTTAACTTCTATACTCGCAATTAAGGCCTCGTTTATTTCACCGATTCGAGTTTTCAGTTTTAGGTTTTTACAGTAAAAAGCTCTCAGAAAATGTCACATCTCAACTCAAATTAAAAACTTGAATCCGCGAAATGAACGAAGCCTAAATTTTAATAAGGATCCGTACACCTCAATTATGACAAAGCATAAAAAATCCAAGTTCAAAAGGACTCTCCTAAGGATTTTATAAAAGAAAGCTGCCGAGGAGATGCAAGAGGAAACATGCTAGATTTAAGACAAATTTGGCTCCAAGTTTGAATTTTCTTTCTTAAAAACGATTTAAGGCAATGTAAGAGTTTGAGATGCTTAGAGAATAGATTTATGCTTCTTGGCTCCAAAAAATTAATACAAGGTCAGAGTACAACTTTTTGTACCCAAAATCTATCTAGATCAGCACTTGCTATCTAATGACTAGTAAAACTAGTTATTACTGAGGACCAATCCTCCATACCCAGATATACCTGACTTTCACGGTTTCACATTTTTCGACATAACTAATAATTTTTTAGAAACTATCTAACCATAACATAAAATATGACTTCAAAATATGGATGAGGTGAGTCGAGGGAAGATTCTCATGGCCTGTTTAGTTCGTTAATTCGAGTTTTTAATTCGAATTAAGATGTGATGTTATGTAAGAGTTTTTTACTGTAGTAAAGTTAGATGTGACTATTTATGAGAATTTTTTACTGTAGCAAAATTCAAATTCTAAACTCGAATCGGCGAAATGAACGGGGCGTCAGTTATTTCGGCCTATCGCATATCGTAGCTCACAATACCTATCTTGGGCTCCCATCCTTTGTGGCCCGTAACAAGAAGTGGATTTTTTTAGCCGGAAATGGAGAGAAGTATCGTTAGGCCATGTTCATTTTACCGATTTAAGTTTAGAATTCGAGTTTTGTTACAGTAAAAAGCTTTCAGAAATAGTCACATATAACTTTTTTGCTAGTAAAAAGCTCTCACATAAAGTCACATCTCAACTCAAATTAAAAACTTGAATCAATTAACTAAACGGGCCCTTAGAGTGCATAAATCTTAAATTTTTACTCTTTATTCTTGATTAATACATTTTAGTTAATGAACTATAATAGTTAAAAGAGTATTAATCAATAATAAATGATAAAAATCTAGGCTCATATACTTTTAAGTGTAAGATCAGTAATTTTCTCATTTTTAAGAGTATCTGAAAGTGAGTATGAAAGAAATTATAGAAGCGAAGGGGAAAATTGTTTTCAGTAGGTTGTAGAGAAATCCTAAAAAAGACGGTTACCCATGCTACATTTATGCACCTATATACTATGACCTCGTTTATTTCACTGATTCGAGTTTTACTACAGTAAAAAGTTTTAAAAAATAATTATATTTAACTTTTTTATTACAGTAAAAAATTATTATATAAAATCATATTTAAACTCGAATTAACGAACTAAACGGGCCATATGTTTTCAAAATCCCGACTACTTTGTGTGATGATCTCCAATCCATTATTGCAAAGTTTTGGTGGGCCGATGTGGTTGGATGAGATGGGGAAAGCTTTGTCAAGCCCGCCATTCTCTTATGGCCCCATCCTCAAAGAAAGTATTTTCTTAATACTAGTTTTTTGGAGACTGGACATAATTCAGACACTTTATACCATAGGTTTTGAAGTTGGATTGAAATACGCTAGGGGACGTAAACTATTATAAAAAAATGTCATAGTAAAAGATACTTAAAAATAATAAAATTCATAAAAATTACAAATATATACATGAAAAAATACAAAATGTCTTACAAAATCTAAAATACTGAATCAAAGTACAAGTATAATTTTAGTCAAAACACAAAATTTAAATGATATTATTGTGGTGTATTTTGTAATAGTTTTAGTGCCCATAACAAAAGGTAATCCAACCTTAAAAACTATAACATATTACCTAAATATCTCACATAAATTCATCCCACGTGTGGCAAAGTATTAAATAGGGTAGAGAGCTACTCAAGGAGGGCCTGCGATGAAGGTGGGGACGGGTAAGCGATCAATGTCATCGGCGATCCTTGGGTTCCAAGGCCCAAATCTTTCAAGCCCATTAGGATCATGAGATTATATGGAGTATACCAATTGGTGGAGGAAGACTGCCGGATTTCCTAGTATGGCATTTTGATTCTAAGGGCCTCTATTCTGTACGGTCGGGATATCAGGTTGAAATGGACCGACGTGAGGGTGCTAGTTCTTCAACGACGGGGATCGATTCTAGCTGGTGGCGGAAGGCTCGAGTGCCTAGCAAGCTGAAAATACATTTTTGGCATGCTTTCCATAATGCCTTTGCCCAAATCTTGGTAGGAGGGGTATAGAGTGTAACTTTGAGTGCCCAAGATGCAGGGAGGAAATGGAAGATATTGACCACTCCTATCGGCCCATTTAGCTCTCTGTCTCTTTGTAGCTGACCGTGTTAAGGAAGCATATTTTGATTGTTTTTGTATGATTATTTGGAGTATATATGTGGTTGGGACATAAACAAGTTTATTCATGAAGGTTATAAGCTGCAAACCAAGAATATAGTGGAAAGAGGTGGTAGGAGATTTCCTCATGTGTAGTACATATATATGGGAAACCAAAAAGATAAGCGCAAGCGTTCAAGGTGTGGAGTCCTCCAGAGTATAGGATTGTGAAGGTAAATTTGGGGCAGCCTCTCTCAACGCGTTGTAGGAAGGTTCTCGCCTTTATATATGTTGCCGAATGTATTGTATTGCTGCTCGAGAAGGGAGTTCGGTTGGTGCACTCTTGCGGCTACCGGAATTGGGTCATTGAAACGGATGATGCCAAAGTGACGATGTTTGCTATGTTTCTCGTGTTGCGAATGCAATAGCCCATTTTTTCGCTATTATTCTATTTTTAATTCTGTTAATTCTGTTTGGATTGACTCTATGCCTTACTGGTTCTATTGTGATAACCGATACTTTTATCTATTGAATAAAAGGCAGTCTATTTTCAAAAAAAAAAAAAAAAACAATAATACGAATAAAATAAACTCTCAAGACCAGGAAACCTGACTTACAAAATTTTGTAAGAAATATTTAAGTAATTATATAAAAGGATACTTGATAGTTACATTGTCCACCTAATTTTTGTGGCGGCCCGCGCCCTCGCGGCGCGGTCGCCGTTCCTTATACTACTACTAATAGGCTAAGTTATAGTCTAATCCATTATTGTTGTTGGACTATTATCTCTTTAATTTACGTTCACATGCGGATAAATTATCTCTTTAATTTACGTTCATATGCGGGTAAATTTTTTTTTTCTTTACTTTAACCCTCGGGTTCTTAACATGTTATGTTGTTACACTAATAACATATCTTGCTATTACTTTAAGGATTCGGATATCAAACTAGTTCCCGAAAACTTGTCTTAACTTATTACAGTCCGTTATTTTTTACTAAGACAATGGTTGTAATGTCTTCTTCTTAGAACTGAACATACACACTAGTATTCTATATTACATTAATCTGCAGCGAAAAATTGTTTTCTAAGTGAGCGTAGTAAAGATCACTCCCGTGTACCCATGACATTTCCGCCACCCTTGCCTCCGTCTGTCCATCAAGCAAACCACTATATGACTGGCTGCTTACCTTTGTTACCTGCACACGAGTAAACTGATGAGCTAACGCTCAGCAAGTATAAACATGCATACATCATAAACTAATAAAAATTACATTAAAACTTATGATGCAAATATGCTCGTGTGAAACATGCTTTAAACTGCTTTCTATCTTTCTGTTCTTACTTCTGTGGGCCTGGACCCCTGCTTACTGT
>NW_010361009.1:1792-2048 GCF_000414095.1 Morus notabilis | reverse complement strand
GAGGCAAATTACACCTATTCATGTATCTCGGTTTCTGAATCATAATCTATTCACTTCCGAGCTTTAAAATTGTTACTCATTCTCGAGAGTCGAATTCTTAATTCAATGCTTACTAACTAGGTTTTAGAAATTTTGGCAGAATTTTGCCTTGTTTTTTCTAGTTTCCCGAGTTTTCAATAACTCATTCTACTTCCGATTTCGGTACCTGTAGTCCAGATTCACATTCCTGAACACAAATTCCAACATAAAATGAACA
>NW_010361009.1:0-1627 GCF_000414095.1 Morus notabilis | reverse complement strand
GGATTTTTTTCGAGATGAGTTACTATTCATCAAAACGAAAAAGCATGCAGTTTCTCATGAAAAATCCGAAATCTTACCTTAAAAAGTTGAGATTCTCCGCTAGAATGCCTCGGGTTATGTTTCTACCGGACTGAACGGAAGAAATTTTGACGAAAATGGGTGATTCCTTGATTTTCCCTTGATTTTCTCTCTTTTCTCTTTCTTTTCTCTAGTCTCTCGGCCACACTTAGGAAAATAGAGCATAATGCTTCTAATTTCCCTTCCTTCACGTTTTAAGTTGTAAAGGAATATTATAATAATATTTTTAATAATATCTCACATTACTTTTTAAATTAAATTAGAGAAATTACTTTAATTCTCATAATTTAATTTTACTAATTCTAATTAAGTTTAACACTTAATTTAAGTGGTTCCATGTTCCCCACATTTTTCTTGTCGAGACCAAACTTTCCGTTTTTCAAAACGAGTCTCTTTCCGGTACTGATAATTTCACACTCGGTACAGGTTCTATACTACTTTTTTGGACTGCTGAGCACCTTGGGTCAAATTTCTCATATTCAACCCATTTCTCTTGGGTATCTCAATAGTTAATTTCTTTTTTTGAAATTTTCATTTTAAACGATCCAGAATTGCCCAAAACGCGTACCCTCGCGGTACTCTTTTTTTTTTTTGCAGTTTCCCGCTTTAACTGACTCGAGAAAATTATGTTTCAGGAACTTTCACCATTTTCCTTACTTCTAATATTTCTACTCTTTTTCTAACTGGTCATTTGGTCATTTACCAAATATTTCAGTTTTTCATAACTAAAATATACTCGTTAAAATTTCTAACTTTTAACCGATATTTCACTATTCACAACTGATATTTACGAATTTTTTATGTAAAAATATTCGTATTATAATTTTACACTTTTCGGGTGATTTTACCCTGTATATAAAGTTTCTACATAATACTTTCTTGATTACATCAATATTTCTACTACTTTCCATTCCGGAAAGAATTACGATCAAATACCGGACTGTCCGGATTAGACTTAAAATTTTTCCGGTCATTACAGTCTAATAGACAAGTAACCAACAAAAAAAAAAAAAAAAAAAAAGAAAAACCCTTATCCATTCTCATTACTTTTGTTTTCTTTCCGATCGTCTTACCTTTCTTACATTTTTTACGTTTTGTTTTGTTTTGTCTTTTTTTTTTTTGAGGTTGTGCGTTTGACAAACACACCATTTAATGCTTATATAAGAAACTCAGCATAAACACAATACATAGACAAATTACATAAACAATACGTAAACTACTTTTGTTTTCTTTTGTTAAACACAATACATAAACAAATTACTTCAATGAATAAAAAGAATTATAAATAAACAGTAATGCATATATAAGAAACTCAGCATATAGCAATACATATCAAATAACTTTTTCTTTTTCTTATATCAGCAAAAATAAAAGGTCCTTTTAAAGGAAACATTCGCCCCGTTCATTTTACCGATTCGAGTTTTCAGTTTTAAGTTTCTACAGTTAAGAGCTCTAAAAAAATATCACATCTAACTTTTTATGCTACAGTTAAAAACTTTCAAAAAATGTCAAATCTCAGTTCGAATTGAAAACTCGAATCCGTGAAGTG
>NW_010361008.1:0-1151 GCF_000414095.1 Morus notabilis | reverse complement strand
GTATTTACAAGTAAATATAATATTTTTTTTTGTTAAATATGCTCTTTCCGGGTAAATACATATTTACCAGTAAATACGGTATTTAATGGTTGTCGAAGCCAGTGGCCGGATTTTTGAATAAATAAGGTATTAACAAATAAATAAATTATTTATTGGTAAGTATGGTATTTTACCAGTTGTCGGTGTCGATGACCGGATTTTTTTAATAACTATGGTATTTATAAATAAATACGAAATTTATTGATAAATACAATATTTAGTGGTAAATACGTTATTTAATGGTCGTCGGTCCCCGGCTCCAGCAAGGGCCACAGTGGACCTAATTATAGGGGGAAGGAGGGAGATAATTTAGAGGTATTTTTAGATTTTTAATATTGTTGGAGGCCTAAGAAATTAAATTGTGTTGTAAATTATATATGTTAAAAAATTGTGCTATAATTTACTAATCACATTACTAATTGGACTATTTCGCCCTTTGTCTCTCTTTGCATAATCTCTTTGTATAATTATTTTTATAATTCGCTAGTTGAACTCTGATGGACACACTCGCATGCATCGAACTAAGCTAGTCTCAAATGGCAAACAAACTAGTGTTTGGTAACCGTATTTGGACATTATCAACAAATCTCGTCACTGTTGAACTACTTTTATCACATATTCACAATATGTATTACTCCAGTGCTAGCTTCATTGAGAAAAATATGTGTCCTCTTTGAAATAAGATGGTAAGAAAGGTGATCAACTCGTCAGAAAGTCTAGAGGAACTCAAAAAATTAACGGGATCTCCAAAATATTACCAACAATACAGACCTGATCTCTAGCTGTATATATAACCCTATATTAGCCACCAATATTTCCACAACAAAAGCCCAAATTTTATTAGCCGTGTTTAGAATTGATCCCATTTTTCGAGAAAGAAAAATGAAAACGTTCTTAAAATGACGTTTGACGCAATAAAGATAAAAAACAGAAATGAAAATAATTTTTTAATTTAGTATAAAATGAGGGAGAAAAGAAAAATGAATTTTAGTCGTTTTTCATTTTTTGTTTTTGTTTTCTCCTTTCTCGAGTAGAGAGAGAGAAAGAGAGACATTAATAGGTTTTTTTTTTATACTGAAAATAATCTCTTGATAAAACTACCAAACGCATTT
>NW_010361007.1:0-818 GCF_000414095.1 Morus notabilis | reverse complement strand
GATCTATGAATGGCACGGGAACGATGACAACTTTTGGTATCATAATGGGACCCATCAGCCGTTAGATCGATCCTCTCTTCGCGATCTACGACTGCCACGTGAACGGCAAAAAGTTTTGGTGTCGTAACGGGGCCCATCAGCCGTTAGATCGAACCTTTCTTCGAGCTGTCACATTTTTGGCGAAAACTTTTGGTGTCCTAACGGGGCCCATCGGGCGTTAGATCGAAGCTCTCTTCGTGCCCTACAACCGCCACGGGAACGGCGAGAACTTTTGGTGTTGAAATGGGGCCCATCAGCGGTTTGATCGAAGCTCTCTTCGTGATCTACAACTGCCACGAGAATGGTGAAACTTTTGGTGTCGTAACGGGGCCTATCAGCCGTTAGATCGAAGCTCTCATCGTGATCTATGAATGGCACGGGAACGGGGAAAACTTTTGTTGTTGTAACGAGGCCCACAATCCGTCAGATCAAAGCTCTCTTCGCCCCCTACAACCGCAACGAAACCGTGACAAGTTTTTGTGTTGTAACGGGCCCCATTAGCCGTTAGATCGAAGCTCTCTTCGCAATCTACAATGGCCAAAGGAACGTTCAAAACTTTTGTTGTGTAACGGCGCCCATCAACCGATAGATCTATTCTCTGTTTGCGCTCTACAACCGCCATGGGAATGGCGACATCTTTTGGGGTCGTAACGGGGCCCATCATCTGTCATATCGAAGCTCTCTTCGTGCTCCACAACTACCCTGGGAACGGGGACAATGTTTGGTGTCATAACGGGGCCGGCCCATCAGACGTCATATCGAAGCTCTCTTCGCGCTCT
>NW_010361006.1:0-506 GCF_000414095.1 Morus notabilis | reverse complement strand
GGGCCCATCGGGCGTTAGATCGAACTCTCTTCGCGCCCTACAACTGCCATGGGAATGGCGACAACTTCTGGTATTGAAATGGGGCCCATCAGCTGTTTGATCGAAGCTCTCTTCGTGATCTACAACTGCGGCGACAAATTTTGGTGTCGTAACGGGGCCCATCAGTCGTTAGATCGAAGCTCTCTTCGCGATCTACAACTGGCACAGGAACGGCGACAACTTTTTATGTCGTAACGGGTCCCATAATCCGTCAGATCAAAGCTTTCTTCGCCGTCTACAACCACCACGAATAAAGCGACAACTTTTGGTGTCGTAACGGGGCCGGCCCATCAGAGGTTATATCGAAGCTCTCTTCGCGCTATACCACTGCCACTAGAATGGCGACAACGTATGGTGTCGAAACGGGGCCCATCAGCCATTAGATCGAAGCTTTCTTCGCGCTCTACAACCGCCCTGGGAAGGGCGATAAATGTTCGTGTCGTAACGGGGCCCATCAACCGTTAGAT
>NW_010361005.1:18883-59400 GCF_000414095.1 Morus notabilis | reverse complement strand
TTAAAGTTGAGAATTAAAATATTTGTGTTATATTTGAATTGAGATGTTATAATTTTTGTGGAACGTGTTTTTTCGACATTAATATAACATACTTATTGTCAAAATGAGGCATATTGCAACAATTTTACAAGTTGAAAAAATAATTTGTTAAAATTAAAAATTTAAGGGACAAGGGTAAATGTGTAAAATACTCTAACGTTAAATAGCACTTCAAAATTCTAACCCGAGGGTTCCATGAAATATTTGATATGCACCCTCAAGGGCGTTTTAAAAAAAAAAAAAATTTAAAAAAAAAAAAAAAAAAAAAAAAAACACTATAACATGTTTGAATTAATATATGAATAATTGCATTCTTTTCATTTTTTAGTTGGAGAAATAGAGATAGGATGTCCCTTTTCAGAAATCCCGTCTCACTAGAGAGTTGCTGAGCAATTATTATTTTTTTCTTTTTCTTTTTATTGGAATCATAAAGGTCTTGTTTGATTTGCCGTTCGGATTATAAGATAGGGTTTAAATTGTGATTCGAATTAGCGTTTAGATACGTAAATAAATTGTAATTTGAATTAGTAATAAAATTAAAATTGTAGTAATTTGTTAAAATTAAAAATTTAAGGGACAATGGTAAATGTGTAAAATGCTCTAACGTTAAAGAACACTTCAAAATTCTATCCCGAGGGTTCCAAGAAATATTTGATATGCACCCTCAAGGGCAATATGTCTGCTTATAAACATCAATAATTTGAAAAAAGAAAAAAAACACGATAACATGTTTGAATTAATATATGAATAATGCTATTCTTTTCATATTTTAGTAGGAGAAATAAAGATAGGATGTCCATTTCCAGAAATCCCGTCTCACTAGAGAGTTGCTGAGCAATTATTATTTTTTTTCTTTTTCTTATTATTAGAATCGTAAAGGTCTTGTTTGATTCGCCGTTCGGATTGTAAGATATAGTTTAAAATGTGTTTCAAATTGGTGTTTAGATACGTAAATAAATTGTAATTTGAATTGACAATAAAATTAAAATTGTAGTAATTTATTAAAATTAAAAATTTAAGGGACAAGGATAAATGTGTAAAATACTCTAACGTTAAATAGCACTTCAAAATTCTATCCCGGGGGTTCCAAGAAATATTTGATATGCACCCTCAAGGGCAATATGTCTGCTTATAAACATCAATAATTTGAAAAAAAAAAAAAAAAAACCACTATAACATGTTTGAATTAATATATGAATAATTGCTATTCTTTTCATATTTTAGTTGGATGTCCCTTTTCAGAAATCCCGTCTCACTAGAGAGTTGCTGAGCAATTATTATTTTTTTCTTTTTCTTTTTATTGTAATCGTAAAGGTCTTGTTTGATTCGCCGTTCTGATTGTAAGATATGGTTTAAATTGTGATTCGAATTGGTGTTTAGATACGTAAATAAATTGTAATTTGAATTGGTAATAAAATTAAATTTGTGTTTAAATAAAGTGTTAAAAACTGTCATTAGAGTTTTATAACAAATTTTGTAAAACTTCATTGTAAATGACATTAAAAAATATGCAATATGGATGAGGAGTGTTTTTACTCTGTTCATTAAGAACAAATTAAAAAAAAGAATCATCTCCATCAGAATTAAAATGAAAAAATTATAACATTTTTTAGTTTAAAATTGAGGAGAGAGAAAAAATAAAATTTAAATTGTTTTCACATTAGAAAATAATTCGGATTATAAATTTAGAAGGAAATTAATTTTAAAATTAAAAGTTTGAATCATTATTAATATTTTAAATTGTTCTTATTAATTAATTCTCAACCAAATATCAATTTAAATCTAGTAATGATTCGTCTTTCTTATTTTTTGGGTCTTTTTGGTGCGTGCCTGTTAAGCATGCAGGTTTGCCTTTGGATTCCCTAGCTAGTACTATCTTTTTCCTTTCCTTATTTTTTTTTTTTTTGTTATCATCTTTTTTTTCAAAGAAAGAAAAAGAAATTGACAGTGGGGTTTCCCATGCCATTAGATTGTTAATGGGGAAAAAGAGAAAGCCAAAGTATAAAAAAGAAAAAGAAAACTTTGCCCGATGAAGCCAACATGATGATAACAGAAATGACAGCATTATTGCTCAAAATCGCGGAGAAAATTAAAGCTTCTTTAAATATTAAAGTATCTTTATCTGCCGCTTTGCTAATTTTAAATTTATATGTATATATACATGTAATATACACATATATGTATTGTCACAGTGAAATATTGGGTTTTCATTGAAGTAAATGATGGACTAGTCTTTATTAAAATATTTATTAATTTCCCTTTCAAACAAGCTGTCAGCAGTACTGTCATTTTAGTATTTCAGAAGCTTAAAATAATTGGATCCGCAACAAGTTGGAGATCCAAAGTAAAATTTTTGCCTTCTGCCCAATAATTATGCGAGGAAATGCCAAATAAAATATATACAACTATATCACTAAAAAATATGTCGTTTTTTCAATTCAAATTTATAAATTTCTTCTTTCAAAAATACCTAAACATTTGTTTCATCTTCCAGCCGCCCAGATATGTTAGCGAAACGCAGAGTTAGCACTAGGTAAATTACACTACAGGATCTATGCCGGAAAATAAGAGTCTATACTTCATGTTTATTATGTGACTTAATTCCATGTTTTCCTTTCTATCTTTTTTTCAAGTCACATTCATAATTTCCAAGTTTAATACCCTGATCAAAATGAAAATTAAACTTTAAGCATAACCCCCATATTGAAAATATATCTAATAATAACTGGAGGAATATTGGACGCCATTGTATCTATACATGTATATATAACACGTGATAAAATTAGTATGAAGAAAAATATGTACTTATTGCATTAATTTATTCTGTTTATATTCAAAAGCAGTAGTAATTTAGGAGTAAATCAACATAGGTTTTCTCTGTTTGATATCCATCATATATCCGACTTTAATTCCAAAAAGCCATCACCAACAAACTTCACAAGAAGCCCACATGAATTTAATTTCACTTACCATAAAAAAAGGAGACATAGATCGAACATATTTTGCTTAATGTCGCATGATCGTCAATAGTAGTACTAATGATCCTCATCAACAAGTATTGCTCCGCCACCCTTCTTTCCTTTCCCCATCCTCCTCCGGCTAACGGTGCCGCCATCGTGCCGAAGGTTTCCGTCGTTGAAGATCAACGGCAAGTCGTTGGCGTCATCGACGTCGTCTACGGTGGCTATGCGGATGCAAGAGCAGCGCTCCAGCGACGCAAAGAAAGCGGCAGTGACGCTGTTGATGAGCCACATCGCCACCCCGTCGAGCTTTCCGCACCCGGGCGCCGAGCCATGGCTCGAGGAGGACCGGACTTTAGGGTCCACCGAATTCGACCGTAAGTTGAAGAAGCCGCTGCAACTACTGGAGGTTGCGGCTGCCATGGAATTGGATGATCTAGCGAGTGAAAGAAAGAGGTAGAGAAAATGGCTTTCTTAAAGGCTATCTGGCTTACAGCTTGCTCTTGAATATTGATTCGTAGCAAAAGGTCAAATTCCAATGCTGCCCTTTTGAGCTGTGAAATTACTAACACGTCGTTAAAAGTGTGAAAAAAAATTTCACTTTAGCAACAAATTTTTTTTTTTGAAACTAGTCATTTTTCTTAAGGAATATTGGAGTTTATTCTAGACTCCCATAAATAAGTGCCAACTACCATTTGCATTTTTGGCAAAAAAAAAAAAAAGAGAGAAAAAAAACTATCATGTAAGAAAACGAACATAATTTACATAATATAAAGTGGGACCATTTTTTGTCCTAAAAAAGTTTGAGTAATTAAATTATTGACAGTGAAATTTAAATGTACCCCGTTCTTTTCGCTAATTCGAGTTTTGCTATAGTAAAAAGCTCTCAAAAATAGTCACATCTAACTTTTTTACTACAGTAAAAAGCTCTCACACAACATCACATCTCAACTCGAATTAAAAACTCGAATTAGCGAACCGTTAGTGGGATGTTCTAACTATCAATCAAAATTTTTAATATCTTTTAATAAGATATTAGCTAACAGATTAAAATTGTATAATATCTACGTAATATTTTTTTATAACTTATTATATAATATTTTTCTCTCCTTTTTTTTTCTTCCTCTAAATTATTGAGACGTTTGTTTGTTCATGGTGCTCTAGAACTACTTTTGCACTCCTTTATTGGTGTTTTTCATAAATTTATGCATAACCGGGCATGTTAAATTAAAATTGCTGTTTATTTAGCTTTTTTTTATTTTGTTTATTAATGTATACAGCATAGAATTATGTGTAGTAAGATGCATCATGAAGTAAAAGAAATTTTTTTTTTTTTTTGAAATGAGTAAAAAGAGTTTTCTGGTCATAAAGAAACTAATTATAATATGTACTAGATCCTTGTCATTGAAATTACAAAGAGAGCCATATATTTGGTAATTTAAGCTAAACGTTTCATAAAAAGGATGAAAATCCAAGCATAAATCTGATAAAAAAAAAATGCTCAATTAACTTCAAATTATACCAGAACATGAAAAAATAACCAAAGAGAAAAGGTAGGAGGTTGTTGTAACGGGTAAAAATGTCATTAAAACGTCGTTATGCAATCACCCAGCAAAACTACATGATTAAAAAATATCTTAAGTCTCTTAAAAAAAATATCTAAAGAAAAAAGGTGGTAGGTTGTTATAACGGGTAAAATTGTCTTTACAATATTCTTAATTATGCAATCAGCAAATTCTACGAATAGTTTTTTTTTTTTTTTTTTTTTTAAAAAAAGAAAACTATTCCAAAAGCATGAAAGGTTAGCCGTATAATAAATAGTGAAGATAATTTGTTGTAATGGAAAGTTAGAGAAAGTGACCGCTAATATATAAATAAGCAAATTGATAAGAAATGGTAGAAAGACTATGATTAGACAGAGAGGGTGAGAGTGGGTCTCATTATCATATGTCACCCACCCACAAACCCAAAAGTTCCCATCCATCTCTCCAAACAAATTAAGACCATACAAAAACACTAATTTCTCTATTAACGAGATAAGTGTTTGAAGATCAGTGATAAATCCTAATTCGTAATCTTATCCATATCTTTCCTTACCAATGATGGATTCTAATTAGAGTTGATAATTTTTCGCGCAATGTAAATACTACTAATTAATACGAACATGTTTACTTATTTTTATAATTACAGTCGTCTTTAATTAAAAGAGAATTAATTAGGTTTAATAAGCTCTATCATTTTCTTCTTTTGGCTAAAGAATGAGTTGGAGTTGGTGTGCGGCATACATATCTCTGTGCGCATGCGTGAGGGAGCCTTTTAAAAATAAATAAATAAATAAATAAAAATAGGTTGATTATGATTTTTTCTTGATAAACAATGGGGAAAGAAGTATGTGGGTTTAGCCTTTAGGGGTCAATCCCTACGTAAATGACCACGAAATATTGTTGAGCAACAATTTGTTGTAGCAATCACGAGGCTAGTCGGTGACACTTTTTCTTTCTGAAAGGAAAAATGGAAACAAAAACAAAAAAGGACTGCGTACCAACCATAGACATTAATTTAGCAGCCTGCATAATGATTGTGAAGAAAGACTAATAATTTGTGGGTATTATTATTATTTTTTTAAATGTGGTTTCGTTTTATTCAATGTCGTTTTTTGGGTTAGCGTGGTTTTTCAATCTGCGGTTGCTAATTATGCTGTCGTTTTCCTGTTGCGGTCATATTTTGGTTGGTGTCGTTTTCATGTTGCTATCGATATATTATTATATAGTTGTGTTTTATGTTATGCCATTTTTCCTCTATTGTCGTTTTTCAGTTGGTGTTTGTCTTTTTTGGCCTATTTATTTCACTGGTTCGGCTCAATTCAGTTCAGTCTGAACTGTGAATCAAGTTCAAAATTGTGTTTGGTAAGCACGCAGTCTGAATTATATTTTCCGTTCAAACTCAGTTAAACTGTCCAACTTAAAGTTTAACTCTTCCCTCCATTTTAATAGTTCAAACTATTTTTGAATAGCAAAAGATGTCTATTCTCTCTGCCTTTAACACCTACCAAACACAAATTTAGATTCCCTGTTTAGATTTAATCTTTAACCGCACATCCAAATGTTAATTCAGACTACAGTTTAAATCGTACAGTTCAGATTTTTCTATTCAAATAAAAAAGATCAAATCAACACAATTCGAACCAATTAACCGAACAGGGATTTATTTCATACCCTTTTCTAGTTGGTGTTCTTTCCATTTTATTTTTATCTTTTGCATTGTTTCATTATTCCCCTTTCTGTCATTTTTTGAAGTTGTATTGCCGTTTTTCATTTAGTCTCGTAGTCTGTCGGTTTTAGGCTAGTGTTGTTTCTACAATTTGTCGTGTTTCCCCTTGGTGTCCGCGTCTTTTTTCATCTTTTCGTCGTATTTTAGTTTGTGTCCTTTTAAGGTTATTCTTGTCGTTTCCTTGTTGGTGTCGTCCGTTGCTTTTATCAACCTTTTGCATTCGACCGTTCCCCCTGTTTTCTAAATTGGTCCTTTTTTCACGTTATTATTGTCTCTTTGGGGTTAATATCAAATTTTCATTAGTCTTTTACCAGAGCTATTGTCGTTTTAGTTGGTTTGATCGTCAGTATTGTCCGTTTGAGATTTATTGTGTCGTTTTTCCGACGTCGGCCATAAACTAGCTAGAAATAAAAATCCAATTTCTCATTGAGTTTCTCTCTCAGCCTTCTTCTATTCAAACGACTGTCGAGGGCGGCAATTGGACACAGAGACAAAAGTGGGTCCAAGTATCATATGTTTACCCACCGTTCTCACGTTTGGTTTATGAATTCAGAATTATTCTCGATTTACATTTACGTGTGTTTTTTATGAGAGAAAATACTGTAGCGAACCACAAACCATAATTCGAATCCACTAACCAAATGCACCAACTCTACGAACAGATTCAAATCACGTATCCAATTTTTTAATGTTTTAAATGGTTTTTAAACAATCACATTATACCCTACCATTTAAATGGACCTAAATATTAAAGTACGAAAAAGTTAGTTAAAAACATATTTTTTTTTTAAGTTTAAACCTGATGTGATTAGTTGGATATTATACCCTACCATTTAAATGGACCTAAATATTAAAGTACGAAAAAGTTAGTTAAAAACATATATTTTTTTTAAGTTTAAACCTGACGTGATTAGTTGGATATTATGTGAGACTTTAAAAATAGACAAGTTTTCTTTTTTCTCTCTTTGTTTTGTTTTTTTGTTTTTTTTTTTTTTGTGTGTGTGCTAATCTCGACACTGGGCAGGTTATTTGAGTCATGCTAAACAAACCAAGACCCTAAATAAGTATTATAAGTTAAGCGATAATTGATAAACTACGTAGTCTCCATTATCACTTACCCATAATCAACAGTAATTGATACTAATTTTTCCATCATATAGTACAAACACCACTTGTATTAGTAATTAGACACGGACATAGTGTAGTGTACTTAATGAAAATTTACTAAACTGAGATTTAGCTTCATTTTGTTTTTTTCTCCTTTTGGCTAAAGAGTGAATTCTTTTTTTTTTTTTTTTTTAAAAAGGAGTGAATTCTGAGTTGGATTTTGGAGGCACACTGATTACTTATCTGCTGGCCTGAATGAGAGAACATTTTTATTTCTAATTGGTTGAGTTACCACAATGGCAAGAAGAAGTCCTCAATCTCGATTTTGAGGTTTGTGCTCGCTTGTAAGAATTATGTCCCTCCTTTAGTTTTGAAAGAAAAAAAGAGGATCGTGAATTTATCGAATTCTCCCTTTTGTAAAACGGTCCACTATAGCGCTCTTCGCATTAGGCCATTAGGCGACAACATTTTCAAGATTATATTTTTTTTCTTTTCCTCTGAGAAAAGGATAAGTGGTGTTTTCATGCCCCTAGTTTAGCAATCACTTAGGGTTCGTTTAATTCACTTATTCGAGTTGATGTGATTTTATGTGAAATTTTTTTACTGTAATAAAAAAATTAAATGTGACTGTTTTTTAGAGTTTTTTACCGTAGTAAAACTTGAATTATAAACTTAAATCGGTGAAATAAATGGGGCCTTAATAATCTACCGGGACTACAGGTGAGACGGAGGAGAATTTGATCTTTGTTTTCATCAACTAGCATCCAGGATATTTCCAAGATTTAAATCTTCTTCCACCTTCTTCTATGTCTTTTTTTTTCTTTGTTTTTTTTTTTTTTTGGTTGAACCAAAATCTATGTGCTATGTAGCTACATAAATCTTGACGGCACGCTTGTTATTCAGAAATTGTTTCCTTGTCTTAGTCAAAGATTGCTCCGTTGGCGTTACTTGTGTTGTTCTTCTGGTTTTCTTAGTGAGAGATCAACCTTCAAAAAGGAAGGACAAAAGAATACTACTAATAATAATAGTTATAATGATGATAATAATAAGAAATCTAGCTCAGAGAACTGTGCAATTGGATTGGATGCATCGATCAGTTAAGAACATTGAACAGAGAATAAAAACAGAAGGAAAACCCAAAAGTTCACGAATATAAAAACTGGTCAAGACAACTAAAGATCAACGCCTTGAAACGAGGAAAATTGGGGGGAAAATAAAAAAGAAGCAAAACGTACGGCCTCACACATGGTCCTTTCTGAACTGCATGGCATTGTGTTCCCTGAAATTAAAGTTGCCTCGTGACACTGTTTTGGAGAGTTCGATTAGAAAGATCCGTCGATATATATGAGCAGGTTTAATTTGTTAATTCGAGTTTTTATGTTAAGTTGATACGTGACTTTATGTGAGAATTTTTTATTATAGTAAAAAAATAAAATGTGATTGTTTTTAAAAATTTATTACAGTAATAAAATTTAAATTTTAAATTTAAATTGGTGAAATTAATAGACTTATGCGTGTGTGTATCCCTAGTTATTGCGCAAACTGGGCTACAGGGATGTGCTGTTGATTGTTGACTTGACAATAAAAGTCTTTTGTACGTTCATTGAAGGGCTTTTCTTGCTAGCCATTTTGATTGGTATTTCTTTTCTTCGTACCAATTTGTATTGCTTTTAGACACAAGATTTGGCTCTAACTTTTCTCCAATAATTATAAAGCAAGTTCATGAAAGATTGACAAAGATATTGGTTTTGTACTTCGTTTCAGTCAAATGAGCACCCATGAGTTGTGTGTATACATACATCTCTATCTCTCTCTCTCTCTCGTGCTGAGCTCCTGTGAAACGACAGAAAAGTAATGTCAATATTATGGATTCTGAGAATAACAAATGTGGTCAAATTTTTGGGGACGCACACGCACTTGTAGCAAAAGATTGATGCGAAATAGACGTGCTATTTTGCAGCTTTGACCATTGCTCTTTTTTAGTCTGTTTATATACTTAATATATAAAAAAACAGAACACGCGCGCTTTATCTATAACGTTTTCTACTGCAATTCATGCATGAAAAAGCTATTTATAATGAGATTGATACACGCAATCTTAGATTGTGGAGCTCGTGATTGTGGATAATCACGAGATTTTAGGTATGGTATGAAATATCCGTGAAATCTATATTGCATTTAATTAGTTTTGTATGTTTTTTGGTTTTGATACGATTTTGACCTAATTAGCCAAAAAAAAAAATCTAAAAACTTAACTCAAATTTCCAATTTATTTTGCAAATAAATATTAGTTTTTTTTTTTGGTGGAATTGGTAATACTAAGTCTTTGTTTGGTTTGTTGGTTTGAAATTTTTGATTTGAACAAAAAATTCAAACTGTGTGGTTTAAATTATACTTTAATTGACATTTAGATGTGTAGTTAAAGTTTTAATTTGAGCAGAGAATAGAATTCAAATTTGTATTTGGTGGGTGTGAAAAGCAAAGATAGTGGACACTTTTTACTGTTTAAAAATGGTTTGAACCATTTAACTTGAGGGAGGAACCAAACTCTAAGTTGGGCCGTTTAATTCAATCCAAACGGATAATATAATTCAAACTATGCTCACTGTTTAAAAAGAATTGAATTGAACTACATTAATGAAACAAACAGCGAGTAAGTTAACTGATGTAGCAAGCACATATGAGGAAGACGCTCCACATCAAAATATACGGTCTGCCTAAACCTCTGAATTCACTTTGAACATCGCTCTCTCATTTTATTCATAAAAATTCCATGCCTTTAACATATTATTAATTATAGGCTACTAAATTGTTCTGAAAGAATTAGGGAGTTATAAATAAAATAAAGTAACTTAAAATTTTCGGAAAACAAAACGGAAAATTAACATACATTATATCCCAATTAAGGAAAAGTAAAGTTTCCTAAATCGAATCATTACAAAAGAAACTTTTCTGAAAACAACAAAATTATTTATTTAACTATAATTTTAAAAATAAATTAAACTTTTCAAATTGAAGAGTAATTGTCTTTTACCCAAAAATATGATTCCCCAAGTGATTTGTTCCCCAGTCATTGATCTTTCTTGAGCTCAGCATCTATCTCTTTCTCCCTCTCACTCTTAAATTAACAAAAATGATGCATATAACACTTTAAGGTCCCGTTCATTTTATCGATTTAAGTTTAAAATTTAAGTTTTGTTACAGTAAAAAGCTCTCATAAACAGTAACATATAACTTTTTTATTATAATAAAAAATTCTCATATAAAATTACATATTAACTTAAATTAAAAATTTAAATAAGTGAAACTTAAAGCATTTTTTTTCCACTAATACCTCGTGCTATTATATTTTGCATGGAAAGCTGAAACTTATAAAAGCAAAAAGGCTGCATTGTCTTTCAGTGTAGGGTGAGAGCTGTTGGTTAAGTCGTTGAAATTTCTTGGGTTCACACATGCACGTATAGATCATCAAACTCATTCACGGCCGCACGGCCGACACCAAAAAGATAAAAATTAATTATGACAAAAAAAGAAAAAGAAAAGCAAAGCAAAGCCATAACGGAAAATTAAAACTCACGACGTGTTTAGAATTATTTTTGTTTTTATTTTCATGTTTTTTTGAGAAAAAAATGAAAATAATTTTAAAACAGTATTTGACATAATTAAAGATAAAAAACAGAAATAAAAATAATTGTTTAATTTAGTGTAAAATGAGAGAGAAATGAAAAATGACTTTTAGTCGTTTTTCATTTTTTATTTTCATTTTCTCCTCTCTCGAACACAGAGAGAGAAATTAATGAGTTTTTTATACTGAAAATAATCTCTTGATAAAACTACAAATGTATTTTTAAAAATGATTTCTATCTGAGATTGAAAACGTTTTCATTTCTATTTTCATACAAAAAAAAATTATTTTTAAACGAGTTCTAAACGCACCATTAGTTTTTCCTTGCCCTATGGATGAGTAGTTAATAGCAAATCAAAGTGCTTTGTTTAATTTGTGGTCAATAAACTAAAAATCTCCATAAATATTTTAGATAAAGACGTAACTAGAGCAACAACTTTGGTGTGCCCATCACTATTTTTAGGATTAGGATGCCATTTATTGTGCTCTAAATCACCCACAAATCTCCCTTTTATTATCGGGCAATACCAAAAATAGGTCAAACGGGATTTATTATAGGGACTAAAAAGAAGAGATGGATCCCTTAAAAACAAGAAAAGGATAAGGATTAAAATTACAACGGTGACCTAATAAGAAAAAAAGGGAAAGATCACGTGTTCTCCAGCTCATATAGCTAAGCCTGTGTCCGTTTGCACTTTTATCGCAGTTTCAACCCCTCTATATAAATTCTCTCCATTTTACCCCGTTCTCTTCATTCTTGTACTCATATTTCACAGGAAGCTAATTATAAGCTCAAAAGATGGCCAAGTTTATCACCTTCTTCATGTTAACCATTCTCCTCAGCTCCGCTCTCGTCTTCGCCGGCCGCCCCTACCCTGCATTCAACCCCCGGATCACAGGCCAACAACAAGTACGTTTTTTTTTTTTTTTTTAAGCTGCGTAACATAAAAAAATATTCTATTAGTAATGCGTATCAAAAGTTCACTATCTTATGGATTATTTAGAAATCAGAACTCACAATTTTTTTTTAAAAAAAAAAAATTATGGGATTCAATGTATCATTAAAAAGAATTAGTAATACATGTTTATGGATTTAATTCGTTTGTTAATGATAATTAATTACGTGCCAATTTTGACAGAATATTGAGGCAAAGAAGGTGGAGGATGATCAATGTGAAGGAGTTGGGAAAGAGGAGTGCTTGATGAGGAGGACGTTGGTCGCTCATCTGGATTATATCTACACACAGGAACAAAAGCCATGAACCACTTATATATATATATATTTTATGTTATTGTATCATTCTATTTGCTAATCGTTTCACCAACAAGAAAATGGGTCAAATTTCTTTCTGGGGAAAGGCCATGCAATATTAATACGAAGTAAACTGATTATCTATAAATTGATAATCCTATTATTTTATGCCTCTTTTCTTCTCTGAATTATTTTCTGTGTTTAATTAATTAATTTCTTTATTTGTTGGTTTAGCTCTAAGAATATTAAGAAATTACCGGCTACTTGTGTAGTAGTCCTGGAGTAACATGCTGAAACTATCGATTTATTCAATATTAATCTATTTCCAAAGTTAGTCGTTGCTAATAGCCGAGCAATCCAAAGCAAATGGCGATTTCTTTCTCTCTTTCTTTCTTCCATCAAGAACGTAGAGTGTCCAGTGGGGAACTGCTAAATCTTTGATTCTTCCAATCGTCTCAGAAGTCAGGAGAAATTCATTTATTCTTTGGCTGAAACGGTGGTTACAGTCAGAGGTGGAGCGTGAAAATTTTTTCAAGGAGAGCGAAGTGTTGAAATAAAATTTCAACGCAATGATATTTTCTTAATTTTATATCTCTATTTACCTTCATTACTTATTATCTTTTTTATTCTTCTTCCAAATGAACTAAATTTGTAATATACTTTAATTCACTTTTTAAAATTTAAAGTCCAAACATATAAACTTTCACAGTACTATAGTTGATTTTTAGTTTATTTGGGGTTTTAAGTTTGAAAGTATATTTTTAAGACAAAAGTTGGGGTATAACTGAAATTATTGAAAAAGTCTACCTCAATATTGCATTTTTTGAAGTTTCCAGGGAGGACAAATAGTAATAAAAAATAGTAAAAAGAAATTTGTTTGGAATACAAAAATAAAAGGAGCCATTGGGCCAGGGGCAGTTACTCTCCTTGACCCAATGTAGCTCCGCCCCTAGTTATTTACATAAATACCTATTTATTACTCAAATATATTCTGCTTGTCTATACAAATACACCATTCATAAAAAAGAAACCTATTTTGATTGAAACGCGTATTTTAGTCCATTTTACTTAAATATAATTTTTTACCAAACTAAACTCTTAGGAAAGTAATAGATTCAAATAAAAATTGAACTCTTTAAAATTTTTAATTCACATGTCAGAAAGCTCAATAAACTGATCAATATGCATGTGCATAACATGTTTCTAACTAGTTAATAATACGTTAAAGTAAAAAAAAAAAAAAGTTAATAGTATTAGAAATTGATTTTGTTAGCGTTTTTAACATTTTTAGTTCATGCCCCACTTTAAACAAAATCCTGACTCTGTCACTGGTAGTCTCGTATCAAACTTCTGAAATGCTTGTTTCTACAACAGAATTATTGCCCTTAATGGTTGGCCAACTTAAAGTGGTTCCTTTAACCAGTGACAAAAATAACCCAGAAATATTGGACACCTAAAATTCACATTCACTAGATGTCTTTGATGAATTGTCACCAGACCATCATTTATCATCACTAGTTTCAAATAATTATGTTTGTTTCTACAACAAACTTCGTTGACTGTTAAAAACCAGATTTTTTTTCCAGGAAACCACCCGCAATTCGTCTTATTCATGTATTTCTGAAAGAATTATATCAAATGATTGAAGGAGGCACACTCAATTGGACAACCTCCAAAGAGAGTGGTCATGACTACAAAGAAGCAGGGAACTCCACAATCAATCACAAAGAATAGAAGCACCAAGAAGTGAACCACAATTCTTTAGCTTGCCATTTTACCAACATCCCATGCCTTCTGTACAATTCTCACTTTACTCATAATCAGCAAACAGTTACCTGATGGTTTGTTAAGCTTTCTCCTACTTCACAATTATCACTGAAAAGCATTTCTCTTCATAATCATTGCATTGAAAAGGAACAAAAGTAGAAAATATATAAGGGAAAACAAGGAGAATACCATTTAAGTTCTTGTCTAGATACACAACTACACATTCTGTCAAAGCTAATGTGAGCCACAAGATACATTTAGCCCAAAATCAATGCTTTACCACAAATCAATAACTAAGAACTTTTTAACAGCAGGAACAATTAAGACACGAGAACAAATGCATACAACCCTTAATGCCCTGAATTAAGCAGGAAGCAGAACTCTAGTACCAGCCGCGATATGTAAGTACAAAGCAAGACAAATGGTGACAATAACAGAAGACTTTGCACCAAAATATCTGACCACTACCAATCCCCTGTCCACAACCTCCTCATGGGCTACACTAAAACTTCTCTTCAAACAATCTAATATCCTACACAACATGAATGCCACAAGCGATCGTACTGTCTCAAATGTGACTCTCCCAGTTACATCAAGCATGAATTTTCGATTACTCGGCACCGCCAATGTCGATGAGACAATACCAACCCACCTACTGTCCTGAATCTTATAAACAGAGCTCCCTTTTACAAAACCCTCATCAATACTTCCGCTTGGACTTTCACTCTGATCAACAATTGAACAAGAAGGACGGCTACTAATACTAATATCCGAATTCGAGTTCGAGTTCGAGCTTGAACTCAGTACTCGGTGAGATGTTTTCACTAGCGTTTCCACAGCGCCATTACATACAGAAACCAGAATGTCCCTCACTTTGTCTTGATGTTTTGGATTGGTCAATCCGGTGAATACGTCGTCATAGAAATTGATATCCATTGTCTTGTCTAGATAAACTGCGACGGCGGTGCTGACGAAGACCCTTATGCAATCCGCCATTAATTCTCTGCTTTTATCGCTACAAATCAAGCTCAACCATTCAGGAATGTCCGATAAATTGGAGGTTCCAGGTCGATTAACGGATTGCCGATCAGAGTAAAACCCCATAACCAAGTTCCTCGCAAAGCTTCCCACCACAACCGAAGCGAAACCAGTCCCGGCCGTAGAGAAAATCCTATCCATAACCCTATCAGGAAAGCTTTGAATCGTCGCCGATTCACTCCCATTCTTCGCCTCCGACTCGTACCCTCGCAGAACCCCAATCGTCAACGCCTCAGTCAACCTACTCAACGATTCGGAGAACTCCTCCGACCTCGCGATTTTCGAAATTTGCTTCAGACTTTTGGGCAATTCGTCGGAATCGGATTTCAGAAACTCCTTCAAATCCCTAGACACGATTCCGATCGTCTCGGCGGAATCGGAGACCAATTCGGCCATGGAAATTAGGGCTCCGAAAAGCTTCATCAGCCTCTTCCGTTTCCTCGCCACCGACGGCAAATTATACACCGTGTAGAGGCCATAACTCGATACTCCGAGAGCTGCGAGAATCAAAAGCCATTTTCTTCTCCTGCCGGAGAAATTGGATCCCTTTTTTAGCATCCGAAGCTCCATTAATTCGATCCCCAAAAGCTCCCAACTTCTATAAACGAAAAAGAGTTAGCGACGATTGGTGAAATCGAGGGAATCTGATTTCGATATTTTTGGGATCCGAAATCCCAATGAAATGAATAAGATTTGTCGGAGGAA
Source organism: Morus notabilis (assembly GCF_000414095.1). Lineage (NCBI taxonomy): Eukaryota > Viridiplantae > Streptophyta > Magnoliopsida > Rosales > Moraceae > Morus > Morus notabilis. Next base: position 43,637 of record NW_010361005.1, on the reverse strand, counting down.
AGGATCAGAAATTGAATTGGCTTTGCAGAAGATTAGTGAAAGGCTGAAAAAGCTGCGGGGACCAAACTGCAGGAGAAGAGAGAAGAATGAGAGAGGAAAGAAGAAGATTCCAAGAAATTAGGAATTGGGCAAAATTTTCCGAAGCGCAGGGTCGTAGACAATGCATGGCCTGCACGCTGATAGATATTTCTGTTGTTTATGAAAACAAAATCAAAGTCAATTGTTCTCTATTTAAATAAATAATAAAAATATCAAGAATTTTTCTTTTTTGGTTTGCCAAGCCAATATTTTTTCTTTTATCTAAGTTTGTTATAAATGAAATCGGTACCTTGATTTTTTTGAACGAAAAATTTCATTAATAATTAACAAATTACACAAATAGTCAGGAATGACAACTTACAAAGGAATTCGACTTCAGACATTGACTAAATCCATCAGTGAAACAGATAAAGTACAATAATGAACACAAGTATCGAAACCTAATAGGGAAAAATCCACTCGACACAAATAAAATCAAGCGCGACCAAAACTCGTTAACAAGAACCACTACAGTCGATGGATAAAATCAGTCAACTATGACCCCCTAATACCGAGAGACACAAGCAACACGACCTAAAAATAAATTTAGGTGTAAACAAACACACACACACACACACCGTCAATAACCAACTTAGACGGGTGAGACATATAAATAAAATCAAAAAGTGGAAAAATTACCTCCGTTATTACAATACATAAACTTGGTGAAAACAACGCCTTTATTAAAATTAAGAAAACCCTATGAGACCTATGGAGAGCCTCAACCATAGAGGAATAAATGCCAACGAAAAACCAACCGTTGTTGTACGGAAGCCAAAGAAATCAAATTTAAGCAGAGCCGTAGCAGCAGAATCGCAACTGTCACCGATGAAGTTGAATACAAAAACAACCTAAATGATGCCCTTGTGCCACATATCCACCAGCAACTTCATGCTCCTCACCAGATCTATGCCTCCATCACTATGGACTGCTACAAAGGAATTCGACTTCAGACATTGACTAAATCCATCAGTGAAACAGATAAAGTACAATAATGAACACAAGTATCGAAACCTAATAAGGAAAAATCCACTCGACACAAATAAAATCAAGCGCGACCAAAACTCGTTAACAAGAACCACTACAGTCGATGGTTAAAATCAGTCAACTATGACCCCCTAATACCGAGAGACACAAGCAACACGACCTAAAAATAAATTTAGGTGTAAACAAACACACACACACACACACCGTCAATAACCAACTTAGACGGGTGAGACATATAAATAAAATCAAAAAGTGGAAAAATTACCTCCGTTATTACAATACATAAACTTTGTGAAAACAACGCCTTTATTAAAATTAAGAAAACCCTATGAGACCTACGGAGAGCCTCAACCATATAGGAATAAATGCCAACGAAAAACCAACCGTCGTTGTACGGAAGCCAAAGAAATCAAATTTAAGCAGAGCCGTAGCAGCAGAATCGCAACTGTCACCGATGAAGTTGAATGCAAAAACAACCTAAATGATGCCCTTGTGCCACATATCCACCAGCAACTTCATGCTCCTCACCAGATCTATGCCTCCATCACTAATGGACTGCGTCCATCAACCATTGACCACACATGCATGATCTCAGCCACCGTTTCAAGGGTCAAGAGTCTCACAACCAACTAGTGGCGGCGCCAGATTCCGGCCTTAATACGAGATCCCAAACTCGAAACTATAACTGCCTTAAGAGAGAGAAAGATAGTCTTTTTTTTAAGGCTTTGACAATATCTATTTATCGTACCTTGGTTTTAAAAATAAAAAAATGGTACCATATTTTCTCCTTAAACGACATGTTGTTCTAACGTGCAAAGTTGGATCGTCGTTCAATAAGAAGAATTAAACGACATCCTGCTTTTACTTTTTTCAAAAAAAACGACATCTTGTTCATTTCTACATTTAAAGGTAATGTGGTTTTAATTTATTTTGAAGGAAGTGTGGTTTTTAGTTTTGAAGGTACGGTCTCGTTCGACACAAGAAACGACACGTAGTTTTTATATGCAAGACGCTGTCTACCTCGCATCTGTTTGCCCATTTAATATTTTTTTGTCTCGTTCGAAAAAAAAATGGTCCTTTTGTTTTAAGGGGGACATATGTTCGTTAAAATTTGCTCTTTTCAAGAAACGACATAGCTGAAAATTTTAAAAAATATAAAGAAAAAGTAGGACTCTTCAGGATTCAGATTTCTAAGATACGTGTCAATTTCAATATATAAACAAATATATGTTTCGACGTCGTCTATCAGAAAACGACGCGTAGATTCTACTGTAAGTATAGAAAACGATATTGTTTAATTTTATGCTCATACTTCATACCTGTTTTTGGAAAAGTGATTGATGAATGTCTCTCTCAAATCAGCTTTTTTTTATTTTATCTTCATGAAGATGCTCCGACAAAATTAATTTTCTATTTATTTTTCTTTCATAAGTAAAAGAGAAGGAAAAAAATCCGTATAAAAGGAATTATTATGCATATGCACAAAAACTAAAAAACGAGAGAAAACAAGAAATAAATAGCATATTATTAAATGGTACTAACTACTCTTTTCAATTTTATAAGAATTACAGTCGCATGCATAGCTTAGCAATAAAAAAATACTAATGTCAATCTTTCTATCACTCTCTATCACTTTCTGCATTCACTGTTTGATATGTGAACTGCACTAATATGATATATTATTTAAATTAAAAAATGAGATAATAGAGTCCACGTGTCACACAATGAATGTAGAAAGTAAGTGACGATAAAAGTAATGCATCCACATGTATTCTTTCAATGTCAAGGTCTGAAATTTTAATCCTTTTCTTATATGTATATCTTTTAAAGGAAGGAAAAAGAAAGGAAAAGAAATATGGAACAAGAATTGCAAAATTGTATTTATTGCGTCACTCGTATAATACAACTTAAAGGCACAACTGTTTTGAAAATGTAATGAATCCGAGTCAATTCATATATGTGAAAACCTTTTTCCTCTTCTCCCTCGCTTTCCCCTTTAAATCACTATTGTTGTAATTACATGGCTATAAGAACCAATCAAATCAATCATCGCTCTATAGAAACACCAAAAACAATACATAATGTACAAAATACTTAGAAACACACAATCACCATGCACAAGCACAATGCTCCGGCGAAGTTCAGAAAAATTCAGTCTTGGGGTCCTTCCTCCATAAGATTCATCGGACGGAGTTTAGTTCAATCTTCTGTCCAGTGAATACGGCCGGCACATGCACAGTTTTCACCGACTATTCCTAGACGTTTCATATTCTTTAGGAGCAAATTTAAATTTTGCGGGTGCGTCAAAATCATCATCCTCGAGATCACTGAAAGATATGTCCTCTTCATTTCCCACAGGAATAGAAGTTCTAATATACTCGTTCAATTCAAAATCTTCCTCTGGCCAATCATAGTCGTCATCTTCATGATTCTTGAGAAGTATGTTAGAGGATGGACCAACCGTTAAACTTTTATCCTTGGATTTGACCATTGGCTTTTCTTCAATAACAGACTTGTCAACGAATTGCAACTCAGAACTTTCAACTGTGTGCTTCTCGGTCTCAATAGCTGATGGAAAAGAGAACGTTGTTCGCTGAAAAGGAAATGTTCCTAGGGCCATTTCTCCACTACGAGCACTAAAGGGTGAGATGGGAACATGATCTTCATGCAGGGAATCGGAATCATCTTGTAAATATGAAGTACTGCTTCCAAGCCATTCAGATACTGATGCAGTTTGATTTTGTAGTTCTTGCATCCACTTTGCTCTGGCTGCCATTACCTACAAGCAGCATGTTGGAAACAATGAATCAACCAAACATTTTTCAGATTAACCCGAGTAGTTGCACAATCCAAAAGTGTGAAAAGAAAAAGATCTGACAAATGATTCTAAATGCCTTCAGAAACATCTTTTGATTATAAAATGCTCTAACTTTTAGGTTTTTAACACCAATAGAGGAGAAAAATTATAAAAGCAATACAGGATGAAATCTACCCGATTCATTTATTACATCATCATACTTTTGTCACTATGTGATGTGCGTAAACGAACATCAAGAATTGGCAAAAAGCAGGTCTACATGAAGTAATAGGCAGTATGACTCAACTAACCACTACGTCCAGCCAAAACGGGCAGTGGACATTCCTAAGCTTGGTCTCAAATAAAACTAAACAAACGAGAAGCTGCAACACAAGAAATGGGCAGGTAACAAGTAGCTTTGTTGTATCACAATATCTTGCTGTAACTATTAAATCCCAAAATGAAATTGTAATATTAAAGCGGCTGAAATTTTATTGAGAGGTCGTTTGTGGAACCTTATAACCGATGATAAAATTTTAATACATAAAACACCACAGGAATCTCAGAGATGGGTACTTTTGTGGGCGTCATACAAAGAAAAAAGGTGGCTTACCTGGGTCGTAGACAAGACTTCAGCATCCTTTTTATTGAGTCTCGAATGCAGAAGAACAAAATATACTTTCCAAAAGTAACCCTCACTCATATGGCAAGGGCAGAGTTCAATTCTCAAGGCCATTAATCTAGGAGCAAGACGTTCAATCGCCAAAGCATGCTCTTGTTGGGCATCAGACATGTCAAAATCTAAAGGAAGAAATGGTTATGAATTAGGCATCAATCTTAGTAAAAAATCCCTTTTTTTCCTCTAGAGAACTAGAAAAAAAAGGCAGCAAGATTGATTTTCATCAAAATCCTAGAGCAAAACCTATAGTTTCCAATATAATCTAATTCCTCATTAAGATTTGTATGGTCTCAAAATTTGGCACCTAATGTCAACTCTGTTTTTCATGATAGCCATCCCAGAGCAAAATATATATGAAAATCTTAACTAATCAGTCACTACATTTCTGTATTGCAACATAAAAAAACGACCAGAATGTAACAGGAGAAAAACAAAAGTTGATTTTTTCCTTAGAGGACTGAAGACATAATTCTTAGCCACGGTTCCACTTCTACAACTGCTAGCTTATCATACTACAAAATGAATTGCTTCCACTAACATGAGACATAAAAAGGGTCTAAACATGGCAATGTAGATAAATATCATGACGTTCATATATTGAAAGAATAGCTAATGGAATTGATATAGATCAGTAAAAACAACAGTCCAATGATATACAATAAAATTTCAAAACTAAAAAAAAGTGCCTATTGTAACAGCAATTGAAGCATCAAATTGGGCATATAAATTCACTTACCTCCTCCATAGTGGTTTTAGTTGTGTCGTGAGAACAAATCAAATCAAAATAAAGAACAATACTTTATGTTCAACTGTAACATTTCCAAAAATAATTAAACCAAAATCACAGATTGTGCTTAAAGAGCAAGAAAACCCAATACATACATACATACCATCCAAGTCGTCTTCCTCATCGAGAGGAAAGTCCAACCACGTCTCCGGATGCATCGCGATATTCCTCGCGAAAGCCAAGACCTCCTCAGTGATCCCCACAACACACTCTTCCACTTTCTCTTCTTCCTCTTCCCGAGACATTTCCGGAGCCGGATCGGGTTGATCCAACGCCTCAGATCGATTCAAATTGTGGTCCAATTGACGAAGAAAACGAGACGGCGTCGACGGTTCCGAAGGTGGAGGCGCTAGAAACGAGGCAACCCCCCAAAATTGTCGGGTCAGTACTTGCTTGATCTCGGAGAGGTCCTCTTTGACACCTCTGGTTTGGGCTTCTTCTTCTTCGTCGTCGTCGTCGTTTCTCTCTGGTTCGAATCTTCGATCGTGTTCTTGATGTTGACGTTGGAATTGGGGATTGGGTTTGATGGGTGAGGATGGTGACGGATCACCAGATGACTGATTGTTCCAAACAACATCGTTGTCCTCGTCGTCGTCGTCGCCGCCGCCGTTGAGGTCACCGTCGCCGTCGAGTCGGAGGGAGTCTGCGAGAGAGCGAGCCAACCATGACATGGTTGTGTTTTTATTTTATTTTTTTTGTGGAAAGTGATTGTTGTCGTTGTTGATCGGAAAAAATAACGGGTCGTTTTAAAAAATTGAAAAGCCGGTGTAAATTTGTAATGTAGTCCAACTGTGCGTTTAGTGTGAAGGTGTACAAATCACGTGGTTTAGGGCTCTTGATTAGCTGTTTGAGCTCGTGTAGATTATTGCCACGTAGGTGGATAATTTTTTTAAAAGAATAGACATCCAAATTATTTGTCAAACTTTTAGGGTGCCTTTATCGAACTGTAAATGAATGTAATAGGAGGTAATGGGATTGGAAATGGAGTAAACTAATAAGATTAAGAATCATTTATTTTTTTTTACGTGTTTATTTAACTATTAGATGATGTAATGATAAATAAAAGAATAGACATCCAAATTATTTGTCAAACTTTTAGGGTGCCTTTATCAAACTGTAAATGAATGTAATAGGAGGTAATGGGATTGGAAATGGAGTAAACTAATAAGATTAAGAATTATTTATTTTTTTTTACGTGTTTATTTAACTATTAGATGATGTAATGATAAAAAACTTCATTCTTTTTTTATGTTTACTAAATTAAGAATAGTAATGTTATAAATGTAATCACTAAAATATCATTTTACACAATTAAATAAGCATTGAATGTATAGTAATTCTTTAAGGGTAGATAAATAAATTTAGTATTCATTCCCTTTGACAGTGTATCAATACTAAGGGGTGCAAGAATTGATATTTCTTTTTCTCATTCTCTATATTATGAGGGATCCACTAAATCTCCTTTACTAATTTTGTAAGTAAACGCATTATTAGATGAGAAATGGAATCACTCCTTACTTCTCTTTTTCCTTTGATGCAAAGTAAGCATGCCAAAACATTTCATATTATCTCATTGTTGAGAATGATGTGCTGAAAGCATGAGATGTAATTAAGAATTTTATTATTTAATTAATAAAGTAGAAATTTCATTATTTATGTGCATATACTATTGAATACTTTATGAATATTATTAAAAATTACACAATTATTTATGTGACCTTAAATATGGTATATAAGTGTTATATACTAAAGGATAATATTTAAGGATAATAATCGAAACATAAAGTCCATGATGGTTATCGATTAAAGTTTTGAATATTTAATTGATCACATTATTAATACATGTCATTTCCATTCTGAATTGAACGATCTTATATGATTGTTTATATGATGAGATATCAAGTCAGTGTATTTTATATAATGAGATTATGTAAGACTGAGATGCAGATACAATATAAATTTCTAATAATTTCTGTTAAGTATATAAATTCTTATTGAGTCTACTGATGGCCATTATATAGAATAATCTTAATCTTGAGTTATTACTCTTATTTATGAATTCATGTTTTTTTAAACTCTTTTATTAAATAAATATCTTATTACATTTCATGCTTATAAAACACCATTCCCAACACTTTTAGCCCCGATGTAGTGTTTTAAAATGCTGATTTGACTCTATTTGCACTCATTTGAGCTCCTTTGAAAACCTTTTATTCCTAATTAGTATAAATCTACATAAATAACATAAAGACACAATAAAAACACAATAAAAAAGCCAAGAACCAACAAAATTAGCTAAGGTTGGTAACGCAAATAATTGAACTATCACATATCATTTAAAAATTTTAAAATGTATTTTAACTAATTTGTTTATGTTTCAATGTTGAAGTCTATTTAAAAGATATAATATAATGTTATTAGCTAGAAGTGTGGGACACAAAACATTAGAAGGTAGTTGAATCCATAACATAGAATTAGATTGTTTGTTACACTGACAATGTATCCAACATCTCACATAGTAGATATTTAAGAGAGAGAAGTTTTGCTACCGCTATCTTATTTATGAGTAATTTAAAGTTTATTTATGAGTAATTTAAAGAAATTTTAGAATTTAATATTTGTGACGCACAAATTACTAAAAGTATTTTGATATTTGACGTAACAAAACTATTAAAACTTAACAAGATCACCGGTCACCACGCAACCTTGTAAACAACAGTGGCATTGAGATGACAATAAAGTTGAAAACCACGATAGAAATAAAAAGCATATAAACATCAATAAAAAAGACAATAAATATAAAAGAGAAGTTAAGAACCAAAAAAAAAAAGGCAATAGTATGAGAAAAAATGATACCGAAATAATGAAACATGTAAACTAACAATAAGCTTGTAAGCAACACAATCATATTTAGACGATAACAACTGCAAAAAGACGACAATGTTAGTAGTTTATTAAATTTTAAAAATAATATAAGCCCGAAACAAGAAACCCATTAAGAATTGACGGTGAATAGTATAGGTAATGCCTATGTTGAAGACTTTTTTTTTTTTTTTTTTTTATAGAGGGTGAATGGGGTGAAAGATTAGTACCTCACCTATGTGGGACTCTTAACATTTGACATTGTTGTAAAGTTTCAAAACGCGTAGAATTGTTTAAATATTTTAGTGTGCATAAAATAGCACAACAATATGGTTAGTGATCCAATAATCAGGTGCGCGAGACGTTTAGTTCATGGATTAGAATCATAAGATTAGAATAATTTTTAATTTATGTGTATTTTTTATGAGAGAAAATACTGTAGTGAACCATGAACCATAATTTGAATCGGGGTACGAATCTCCCAACTAAACAACCCATTTTGTACGGTTCCTCCACTAATTATTTATTATGTTATATAAATTTAAGAATTTAACAATATAAATAAAAATAAAACACTAAACATACTTAAACAATTCACGAGACATCAAAATTTAATTAGAATGACAACCATTGAGATAAGAAAATGGACCAACAAATCTAACTTGCGCTTACCTTCCCCTGCAACCAGGGTTTAAATCCTCACAAACGCAAAATCACTTTATTTTAAAAAAAAATAAAGATACGTGGTTCGGTTTGATTCATATATGTGAGCGGTTTTATTCGGTCCGGTTGACATAGGGGCGGTTTCGGTTAATTTTTCGGTTGAATCAATTAGATAGATTATTTTGAACACCCCTAGCTGTAGCAATAAAAGGAGACCAACACAAAGAGCAGTAATCAATATAAAATGCAAAAATATGAAACGACAGTAAAGACAAGAAACAATGACCACAGAAAAGGACAATAGTTATAAACTACAAAAAGGGATTTTAGCCCAAATGACCTTTTTTAAGGATGTTTTTTAAAAATGGCCGAAGTTTTATAAAGTTATAAAAATGGTCGTTTTTATTAATTTAGTGGTCAATTATTGATTAATTTTAATTTATTATTGGTTAAGTATTTATTATTAATTAATATTAGTTAATAATTAATCAAAATTAATTAGTAATTAATCAATTTCAATTAACAAAATACGTGTTTATTAATGATAAAACCATTTATAAATAAACAGTGAATTAGTCCATCGCTGATTGACCATAGTTTATAGGTCAATCATTAGTTAACTTATGTAAACAAAACGACTATTTTTATAAAATAAAAAAAGTTTAGCTATTTATGAAAAAATGTGGTTAAAAAAAGCCATCCTAGACAATTTCCCTTACAAAAACTGTATCAATTGAAAATAAAAGATAAAACAACAAACATTCATAAATAATGACACTAAACAGGAAAAACGACAAAATCACATTATACAAAACGATAATAGTATTAAATAAAACGAAGTCAAGAATAGAAAACTTGGGAAAAGAAAATATGACATAAGGTCAAAAGCAACATATGGCATATAAAACGACAATAACTTGAATAAAATACAAAGGATCAAAGAAAAAGACGTCGAAAATAAATCACGGTGGACTGAAACGACATGATTTTTTATTCTTTTTTGCTAATATAAAGACGACATGAATTAAGGGGAAAAAAAAACACGCGGGAGTAAAGGGGAAAGCACAAATATATAAATGAAATAATCAAAACGAAGAAAAGGATAATAAGCAAAGACAAAAAACTTTGATGAAATCCACATGAAACGAAATTAAGGAAATACTCTCAAAGAAACGACTATGATCCTTTAAAAAGAAAAGAAAAAAATAAAGGAAATCAACATAAATCTACCCAACAACCACGACAAGTTTTCTAAAAAAAAAAAAAAAGGAAAAAAGAAGAAAAGGACAAATATGACTTTTGCTCCTCATTGGTGAGATACTGAGATTGAAACAGAATTTCGAAGAAATGCAGGCTCATGAATCATTGAATTGCTTTCAAAGTTTAAACCCATTATTTATATTACCTGTACGAATTAATAGCTTGGTGAGTGGTTATAATCAAGTATATAAAATCACATGTAGATAATTGCTCTAAAGAATAAAAAAAAGCAATTATAAGGTGTAGATCAAAACAAACAATCAAGTTTCGTCAGTTTTCACTGACTGATACCATTCATTGTATAATTATGACCCTGGATCAGCTGGTTATTGATATCTCGGATCTCTCCCACTATTTCAGCAAGTGCATCTTCATCTTTCAGTATAGACGTGTGAGAAACTCCATGAACTTTGATCATCTTAAGCGTTTGATTCTTCATCACATGATCATCATGATCATGACCCCACAGGGATTCAAGAGCCAACAAGCTCACCATATTGACCGTCCCATCTCCATCTCCATAAACAATCTCCGGTTGCTCATCGAAATTACCACTTTGCCCATAGAACAAAGTCTCCGGTGTCTTAACCCCACTTCCAATAACACAAGTAAGGGGAACCCCCGGTGGCGATAGCTGGTCCATCAGAGGCAAAACGCGCGTTTTATAAGGATAAACCCCCTCACTAAATCCAATGTCGTTTAGAAACTTGGGAATGTCGTGTGCGGAATATGTGGCACTAGGAGTGATCACCAACGCCTTTTCACGACCAAAAAAGTTGGGATTAGGCATCAGCCATAAGTTGCTCTCCGAACTCCTTTGCTCTTGCCTCACTAGCAATGGATCAACAAGAGGAACTCCCAGTGTATTCCCCGAAGCAAACGTGAGCATCTCGTCGACCGTGCCGCCCCACGGGGCTGAGAGCGCGACCAAGTGTTTGACAAATTTTTGGCGCCAAGAGAGGGTGTTTCTGTTGAGAAGTTGGAGTACAAATAGCCCTCCTAAGCTGTGCGACACTAGTATTACCGGCTTCCCTCCATTGGATGAGCTTGCCTTCTCTATTAATTCTTTTAATTCTTGTAGAAACTTGGAACCAACATGGCATGGATGGCCGTCTGGGGCTAAACCATATCGAAAGTCGTATGGGGCTCCAAAGAGTGTCTTTCCATTCTCGTAGCCTATTTGCTCAAGTAACTCCGCTAGGGGTCTCATGTACTCTGTTATTTGTCTACAAATGTAGGAAAAAAAAGAGAAACGGTAGAAAATAGGCCAACATAAAAAGTTCAAGGAAGTATATAAGTTAATTTTTAGTTATAAAAATTAATAGGTCATAACTTGTCAAGTTATGATTCATAACCAGATAAGTTATGGACAAACTTGTTAAGTTATGGTTCATAGCCAGACAAGTTATGGACAAAAACTGTGATTTATGGACAATAACTTGTCAAGTTATAGTTCATAACCAGACAAGTTATGGACGAAAACAGTAATTTGACCTATTTATTAACTTATGTAAACTATTGGCCTATTAATTTTAATTCATCTCAAGTCTTGATCTATTTTTCTCTTTCTCCCAAAAAAAAAATTAAGCTTATAAGAAAATATAATAATAACATTAAGTACTAAGAACTATCAACTAGGTAAACATATTAAGCTTATAAGAAAAGATAATAATAACATTAAGTACTAAGAACTATCAACTAGGTAAACATGAAAAATATGTTTTAAAAAAGTTTATTAGCACTTTTTAGTCCTTGAACTTTAAGCGTTGTGATTACAATTTGATCCGGAACAAGACCAAACCTTTCTGTAGGAAACAAGAGTTTAATCAAATCACAATAAATTATAAAATCATAAAAAATAATACAATATCATATTAAACGAGGAGAAAGATAACTCCGTTTTTATTTAAACATCTTCACAAGAAAATAAGGTCGACGCTCATTGTTGATTGACGAAATTATTTATATATTTGAATGATAGTTAGATCACAAAATTTTCTTTTATTAAAAAGAAAAGAATTCAATTAGATCACATGTTTATGGAAAAAGAAAGATGTACGAGGATGCTGTATTAGATCAAGTACTATACAAATATTACTTATTGTGTATAGTAGAAATTCATTTGTACCCTTCCGTACATTGGGCTTGCTGTTTCTTAATTAACAGCGTAGATCATGTATACTTAACACATTTTCAGTTGAAAAATACCTGAGGCACCACTAGTGCTAAGTACTATCATTAGTAAAAAGTAAGCTTCACTTTTGAGTTCCACGTTACGGAATTTATTTTTTATTAGTGGATGATGTTTAACACCACTCATATATGCCTTAAATGTTTATTTTGCCAAAATCAGCAACTAGGCAACTACAAATCAGTAGAACAACATTTCAGACACAGGGAAACAAAAATTGACAATTAGGCATGTCAAACAAAAATTGATAAATCAGTAAAACGAGTTGACATGTGATTTTATATGAGTCATTTATTATAGTAAAAAAAATTAAATATGACTGAAAATTTTTTACTGTAATAAAACTCGAATTTTAAACTCGAATCGGTAAAATAAAGGGAGCGTACAACTACCCTACCCTGGACTTATTAAGTTCTAAACATGTCAAAACGCCATCATGTCTCAAGGAATTAACTACCGTAAAATAATATTATCAATTACCATGATACAGAAATACTTATATTATCAAAGGATGGCCTTACTTGAGATGAGGATCTAGGTAGAGCAGCGACTGGGTGGAGCCAAAATGAGGGACCCTGGTTTGGATCCCAGGGGCATTATGGTAATCATCGGTGTCCGGGTCATAGTAAAGAGTCATGCGTTCGGCGAAGCACTCGGTGAAAGGAGCAAACAGCACGCTGGGGTCGAACCATAATCTGAACCACCCGTCCTTGCTTTTGGAAACCGGATACCACCGGTTGCACCACAGGCTCGACGGTGTATAGCCACTGGTTAGCCTGGCTTCTATCTGGTTACCGCCGCTGCCGGGGACCAGGATCAGGGGGTACTGGACGAGGTTGCTGCCACTGATCGCTTGACATGTGTACAGCATCATGACCGTTGGAACCAGTACTACTACTGCTGCTGCCGCCTGATTCAGTACTGTTCCGGCTGATTCCTTCATTAATTAACAATGTTATAAGGTACTACTTTCTAGTTTGTTCGATCTAGGTGTTATCTGCTTATGAAGAAGTGTTTGTGAGTAAGCTATTTCTAATTGTGGGATGACGTGTGTGTTTTGTTTTTGGAGGCGTCGTCACTTTTGCAACTTGTGGAGGAGAATGCATGATTGTCTGTAGACGAAGCAGGTGGCCTCTCTATCCATCAATCTCCTTTCTCTTGGGAAATGACCACGGGCCGAAAGAAGTTGCGTGGCCCAAATGGACTTGCAAGCCCATGTACTCAATCATGGGTCGAGTCGGCGCATGAATGCCCAGAAAGAAATTAGAGAGAAAGAGAAAAATATGTCTAAATTTGAGATGAATTAAAATTAATAGGTAAATAATTTACATAAGTTAATAAACAGGTTAAATTATTATTTTTGTCCATAACTTGTCTGGTTATGAACCATAACTTGACAAGTTATGACCTATTAATTTCTATAACTAAAAATTGACCTATATACTTTCTTAAACTTTTCATATTGGTATATTTCCTACTATTTCCTAAGAAATTATAATAATTAGCAGATTTAAAAACTAAATTAACTCAATAACATATTTTAAAACTATTCAAAGTAAATAATAATTTAATATATAAATATTTATTTTATTATTAGTAAAAAATAATTTATATGGTCAAAAACTTTTATTTATATAAAAAAATATCTTTTTATCAGTCGTAAAAAAAAATTACCTAGAAAATAATTCTTTTTGCTAATAATGAAATTAAATTATTATTTATTTTAAATAATTTTAAAATGTGTTATTTACTTAATTTCGTTTTATAAATATACTATTTACTGCATCCTTCCTTCCTTTGAAGTAGTTTTATATAAAAATGTTATTTACTATACTTTTCGATTTTTTGAACTAAAATTTCAATTCAAAAAATTTTTACTTTCCCTTTTTGATTTGTATCTTCTTAATTTATTATTTTAAATGAACTAAGGTTGATAAAGTTAAATTCAATGTCTAAAATCTGGAGTCCAAAAACTCCTTAAACCTCAAAACTTATAATTGAAAATTTGGAAAATTTGTGCTGCGTACAATCATTATGACAATTTTTCAAGGAGGCACGTAAAAAAGGAATTTATGCTGGGGCTAAATTTTAAAAGGAGCAGCCCTTGGGTCTTGGATCATAATTAATATATTTGTGATGTTTACATGTTCTCGGCAATATTTTTTTAAGTATTCAAATTTATATACTGTTGGAGGTTACAGATTTTAGGCAAATAGGTTACTAATTTGGTAAAGTGGAGGTGTTAGTTGTGCACTAGGAGGAACTGGCATATGATTGGTACTAGTTTATCACAAGAAAAATGTGACTAGCTTTGTTTAATATTACTTGTCTTAGAATATATCAACAGAATTTTTGGTTTGCTTCCCTCAAAAAAACAAAAAAAAGAATTTTTGGTTTGCTTAAATTATTCAACGTGAATCCATCGTAATCAAAGGCAATCAAAAAATATATATAAATATCAGTTAGCAAAAAATAATAATAAACAATATATATGAATATAAAAATAAGGGACACGTTTCGACCCACCACTTTATATTTATTATTAGCACCAATTCAATGAAGGCGTTCTTTGTAAAATGATAAAAGATATCCACGCGTTTTTGGATCATTAAAAGGGGGGGAAAAAAAAGTTCGACCATAGATTTAATGCTTTTCCTAAAGGGACCAAACAATAAATAATGAAATAAACAAGAAGAAGACTTAACAACATGCAAGCATTGTTTAATGTTTATCACATGAGAAGCGAGCCCACAGTAATTAAAAGCCTTCGACAATTTGTCGATACTTCTATTTGCAGCGTCACTTTCCTCTCACCTTCTACTTTCTACTTGTATAATGTATATATCTTGATTTCGTCACTGAGTTTCTCTTCCTAAAGTCCAAGGCACGTTTCTTTGATATTTAAGAGTTGGGGCCTTGTTCATAATGAACCATATTACTCGCGACTATTGATTTGTTTTTATCTTAATCAATAACAACCACTCTATTTTCGCCGACATTTTATACTCTCGGCCGCCATTCTGATTCACTGCTAAATCCAGTGACCAGGACCACAGTGTTTTTAAACTAGCTCGCTGAAAGAGTAAGAAAAGAGACTTTGAAAGTAGTTTTTAGTTATTTTTGAAAACGATTATGCACGTTTTTTTGAGCGACGAAAATAAAAAGGGTTTATAAATTATATTTGTTTAGTAAATGTATTAAAAATAAAAACGAAAATAAAAAAAAATGAGAATAATTTTTGTGAAGAAATTAAAAAATGATTCAAAATTATTATTTTTTTTTTAAAATAAAAAGGGTTTATAAATTATATTTGTTTAGTAAATGTATTAAAAACAAAAATGAAAATAAAAAAAATGAGAATAATTTTTATGAAGAAATTAAAAAATAATTTAAAATTATTTTCTTTTTTTCATTTTTATTTTTTAATATTTATCAACAACGTTGTATTAAACCAAAGCGAGAAGGTGGGATTGGCTTTTGGGATGTGTCAGCATTCAATCAAGCTTTATTGCCCAAGCAGAGTGTTGGAGATTAATTCAAACCCCTGATTCTCTAGTAGCCTGTATTCTTAAAGCCAAATATTTCCCTCATGGATCTATCCTTGAAGTAGCGGCGGGGAGGAGCCTCCTATTGGGACGAGAGTTATTGGTTAAAGGGTTGTGGAGGCGTGTGGGGTCGGGAAGGACTATCAAGGTACCTCATTCTTTTAAGCCGATTACAACCCCTCTTGAAGGGATGAATATGATTTAATGGTTGAAGATTTAATTGTCAATAGACAGTGGGATCGAAATTACATGTTTTCTTTCAAAAAAAAAAATTTAAATAACTAATTATTAATTACCAATTACAAATTGTATTAATTAATAAGTAATAATACATAGTAATTACTTAATTATTAACTAAATATCAATTTTTTATTATTAACTTTTTAAATTATTAATTAAAAAATAATAAATAGTGTTTAATTATTTAGCAAAAGATTAATTGCTAAAAATTGATTAGAAAACATATTAATTATAATTTTATTAATTAATAAATAGTTCATAATAATAAATAAATAGCAATTACTCAATTAATAATCAATATTAAATTATAATTAGTAATTTAATTATGATTTAAAAATAATTACCAAAAGTTGATCATGTAATATATCAAATCATAGGTTATTAGATAAACATGAGGAATTAATTAACTATTTAATTATGTAACTAAATTAATTATTTAATTAGCAAATAGAATACTAATAAATTATTAATATACTAAATTATTTTTTATTAATACACTAGTTAATTACCTATAAACTAATAATTATGAGTACATTACTAACATAGTTATTACATATATATTGGTTATTAATTACTATTTCTTAATTATTTAGCATATAAATTATATATATAATTAAATTACTAATGTACTCATTAAAAATAACATGACATCCATTATATCATATTACCAATATATTAATTTTTATTTGTTAAGTGATTATTAATTAGTAGTTACCTAATATATTAATTTAATATTATTAATTACATATACTAAAAAAAAAATTTCATAATATAACCAAACACAATTTCACTTTTTTATTATACTCAAAACAATCTCACTTCCCTTAAAAAAAATCAATCTCTTAAAAAACAACAAAAACGTAATTTTAGAATCGGTCATAAAGTGATTCTCAAAACAATCTCATTTTCACATTTATACTGAAAATAAAAATATTTTGAAACGTTATCAAATGGGCTCTATATTTCTCATTAAGGCATATTGATCATAATGTTTCTCATTGGAGGCATATTGAAAGAAAGAAGATTATTAAGCCCATAAATAAAATTAAAAATCCCTTTTAGAATAGTTGAAGTATGAGAAAATTGGTGAATTCACCTTTTAAATGTATTATTTTAAGATTTAATATTTGATTAATGCCTTTTTAAGTAATATAATTCTTTGATTAAAAGATATTAATAAAAAATAAAAGGTGAAAATTTAAAATCTATATATTCTCAAGAGTATTTATTTCATTTTTCGCGTCCAAGTAAAACTTGTCTAAACCACAATACTACTCCACTATAG
Source organism: Morus notabilis (assembly GCF_000414095.1). Lineage (NCBI taxonomy): Eukaryota > Viridiplantae > Streptophyta > Magnoliopsida > Rosales > Moraceae > Morus > Morus notabilis. Next base: position 26,263 of record NW_010361005.1, on the reverse strand, counting down.
CGGAGGAATCCTTGTCTGCCAATAGATATACAGAGCCTCTCCAAATCAGATCATGCTAAATTGGGATTCCCATTTGGAAAAAAGAATGATTACATTTTTGAGTTTGTGTAAAGTTTGATTGCTGTCCCTCCCATATCTATCTATTATATGATGACGAGGAAGCGTAAGCGAGAGGAAGGGAATTGGCACGTGGAGTTGAACAGGCAACAAGGTGATGACTCAGCACTCAGCAGACCTGAATAGTGGGAACAATAACACAAATCTAAAGTCAAATGTTCAAAAGCCCCTGAAGTCAACATTATCCTTCTTTCCCAATTTTCCATTATGACATACTTTATTGTTTTTGCTTATTCAATTATGATCACCACTATTAATTTTAAGTTAATCCAATCAGCCTTCGGTCTTATCTCTGGTTTTTTCGTTTTTCTAATCCGGCGTGCTTTGAAAAAGTCCCAAAACCACGTCCTGCTCTTCCATACCACTTCTTTAAAAGCCTCCAAATTATCTTATCATCAAAAGCCCATTTTAGACCTCAAATCACTTTCTTTTTATCTCCAAAAATCATTGTTCAATTCATTCACCAAACAACAAATTATCTTATCATCAAAAGCCCATTTTAGACCTCAAATCACTTTCTTCTTTTTATCTCCAAAAATCATTGTTCAATTCATTCACCAAACACAAAGAGCTCAAAAAACGATGAAGACCAAAGCTAAAAGCCAAAACAGGTTCCTCAGAATCATCACGATACCCCTCAGAGGTTTAATTAAAGCGAGGGACATGTACGTTCGAGGCATGAATAACATGGAGGTTATGAGCCGCACAAACACCGTGAAAGGCTCGGCTGGTCGATTATCCTCCGGTCTGCCGAAGAGTTTCAGCGTCGCGACGGCTAGGAAAAACGACAGCGACGACTACGCGGAGCTCGTGAGAGCGGCCTCCGCTAGGGACTATGGCGGAAAGTTTGACCTTGACATGCTTCTGCAGCAACAGCTGAGGCAAGTGCTTGAGGAAACGACAACAACAGGAGCGGAAGGCTTGCCCAAGTGTAGCAGCGTTGGGATGGGGAAAATCGACGAAGACAAGCCTTATGAGTTTAGCGACGATAAGAAGGCCGATTTCTTGTACCCGAGAAGCACAAGTTACGCCGTTTTTAAAAGAAGTACTGCTGTGATCTGATCAGTTTTTAATTGCAGAACGGGAATTTTTTTTTTTGGGTCAGTTGTTAATTATGTTGTTAATTTCATTTGTTGTGTAGAAGGTGTTTGTAAAAAGGTGTTTGATTTCGAAATTATGTCTATGAGATTTCTAATCTCAAATTAATTGTTTGAAAAATCAGATGATAATATAGACTTACATATTAAAATTTCAGTACCTACATTTTTTTTCTTTCGTGGATTCATTATGGACTAAGATCTGAGTTGAAGATTAAAGTATTTGATGATTATTAATTTATTGGGCTTTAAAAGAGGAAGGAGCCAAGAAGTGAGATTTGTAATTTTCTAATACATTAATAAAGACGTTGCTGCAAATTTGGTCCATTATAATAAATAAATAAAGTTGCTGCAAATAAAAACAAAAATTTTATGAAGACAAATTGCTATTTGTCATCCGCGTTATGTAGAAACAAGAGTCCATTTGTAGGTGGGATATATAATAAGAAGGATGGAGAGAGTTTAGATGGATGAAATATGAACAATAAAGAGAATTATAATAATTTTTTATGTTGTTTGGTAGGAGAGATGAGTGTTTAAATGATTGAATGTACATGTTTGAGTCTTTTTACCAAGCTCATTATAAAATTTGTTGCAACAAATAAAAGAAAAAACTTGAAATAGTAAGGAAAATATAGGAAGTTGGTATCACGGTTCGGTAACTATCTATATTTGTTGAGTCACTCCCAAATGATAAACAATCTATTAAGAACTCAAGATTACAACTTAGTTGAACTTAAACTACCTAAGACTATTTCTCGTGATAAGACGCTTATGAACTGTAACTTCTTAACAGACTTACTCAGCGACTACCACTCAATTTTTAAAACTGGATGGCAAAATCTCTTCGTCTGGCAGGTCGCTCTTTCCCGAAAGTTTCAACTTCTTCTTTCGAAAATTAATAATTCAACAGAGCTTTTCTCCCGAAAAAACAAAAAATCCCTTCTCCTGAAGTGATAAGAAAATTACAAGTGCTCACAATAAAATTCTGTCAATGGAAAACTGAGGCTCCAAATGGCCTACGAAAACTCTTGTAAAGCGTTAATTAAATAGTCAAAATAAAACAGTTATCAAATTCTTCAAAGTAATCCACTGTACACATTCTTTTACAGATTATGTTGCAACAATTACTGCAACAGAGTTGTATAATCTAGTTCGAAGTCACCTTTCCCTGATTCATGATATCTCTCCATTTTAATGTAGCACGATTCTAGTTGGATACTCTATGAACCTAGATGTTTTATACAGCAGAGCAAAATCTCTCTTTTCAAATCAAACATCTCATCAAATTTCAACTTACCAAAATAACTAAAATTTGACTTTAACCAAATCAATCCGAATTAATTGTCTTGAAATAGTTTCCTAATAACTAGAAACTTTGTAAAAAAACATTCCCTGCTGCCATTCAATTTCGATTAGATCATCATCAAATTATGTCCAAAATAATGTCAAAAATAAAAAACTATCAAATCCGAAACTTTCCAAAAAGTATTCATGCAGCAAATCAATCTCCAAATCAATTCAATGTTGTAAATCAATCTCCATATCAAACCCAAAATCAAATCTTTCAATTTGTAAAATAATGTCAATCCAAAAATCTCAACAAGGATAAAAGGTGATTATTTTTTTAATTACTATATCGCCCATTTTACTATTTGTTAATAATTTATTTTGAAAGTTTTCATTTAAATTTGAATGGATTGGTTGGATTCTTGCATTGATAGAACTTAAAATGATTGAAAATGGTAGGCTCGGAGGGAGACTCTCCCCATCTATATCTCCTCTCTCTCATCTTCTCTTTCTAACTAAAGAAGAAATTCACTCTCTCCCTCCCTCCATCTCTCTCCCCTAGCAAACATATCTGAAGTCTTCATATATAATTACCCTGTTACGAATAGCTGTCCCAAAAAGCAAAAGAGTGAAATAAAACTGTCTTATTACTGATTAAAATTGTTCTTTTGCTACTTGCTGTAAAAGAATCCATTCTTTATGGGGGAAAAAAATCAATTTGCAGGCCACTGTAGGGTTCCATAAATTGGAACCAATATAATGCATCTTCTATTTCGAGTGCTAAAGATGGAATTGACTTCAATCAATATGATATGGCATGGCTCTTAATGCATGAATTGTTCTCTAATTGGTGCTGTTTTGTTTTCCTTTTATGTTAATGGAATAGACTATAATTTCATTCCATTTAACGGTTGGACATAGTTGCACCTAAGGTGATAAAGTTTGGGATAAGAATTCAATATTAAAAGAAAAATTAATATTAAAAAAGTAATCATTTTCTTAAAAAAAATAATTATGAAACTTTTTTTAAGAACTTTTTCTAATAAGTTTCTTTATTAGTAGTGTCAGTTTGACCGTTATAGTTGATTAAAATTAAAATATATTAAAAAAGTGTATAAAATAGATAATTTTTAATATAAATTTAGCGCTTAAAAAATAAAAAACTACCGATAATTTATTTTTTTTATACCATCAGAGATTTTTATTTTATTTTATTTTTTTAGGGAACCATGAATATCAATTAGCGTCACCCATTCAGGTTTAGATGTTGTGCGCCTTTGGGTTTACAACAATTTTTCTGTGGGTCATTTAATTATACGAAAATATAATAAATTCCTTACACGTGTAAATTAACCTTTCAATAAGAGCGCATGGAATCTTGCTTGATAATCACTTTCTTTTTAATACTATTTTTCGCTCATCACCATTCAAGAAAATAAATATTCAGAAAAAAGGATTTTTTAGGGAGAAAAAATATGTTTTTAAAGCTAAATTTAGTTATTCGTTGTACTAGGAAGTCTAGTTGTTTATTGAAGTAAGGAGTGTTCACCGGAATTTATCTGAATGATCTGTGAAATTTAATCCAATTTAAAGTTCTGAATTAGATTGAAAAAAGTTTTGAGCTGGACATGGATTGAGATTTTCTCAATCTGAAGGTTTTGAATCGGATTGTGGATTGAACACTTTTCAATCCGCGAATCTGAAACCATATATATAATTTAATGTATATGTGTATCTAATATTTTTCAGTTTAGTTTTTTATTTTTTCAAAAAATTAAAAACTTTGACTTGGTTAGTTGGTCATCGTTAATTTGATTGTAACAATTTAGACTGGATTGAAGAACTTTATGTCATATTTATGCTATGTTTATTTGAGTTATAGATGTTACAAACTTTGAGTTGTGACAAAAAATGATTATAAATGTCGTAATCCATGAAATTTGTGAATCTAATCCGCAAAATCTGTGAATTCAATCTGCAAAATTCTAAAAGATTTTAGATTAGACATGGATTGAGAAAATAAAATTTTGGATCAGAAACTGATTAACCTCTAATCCGCAAATTCCAATCCATGAACATCCCTCATTGAAATCTTGTTATTTATTCTGTTATGTAACGTAAGTTAGAATATTTTCAGGGAAATAACATATTTGAATTGAGAGTCATATTATAAAAAAATGACATATATTATTCAATGATTAAAAACAATTATCCCTATTAATAAAATAAAATAATTTGCTCCACCGTAAAATATCTCATTCTCTATCATTATATTATAAATAAGAGTTTTTTTTTACAATATTCAAAATTTTAGTCACTTTTTTACTCTGAAAAAAATTGATCACTTATTTTGTCTTATTCTTATTTTGTCTTATTATCTTCCTTTTTTTTTTTTTTATAAAAAACTTTTCTTAGTTTCTCTTTCTTTTTTTTTTTCCCTCTTAAAATGCATCTTCTAAACGTGTTATGAAATATTTTTATTCTAATTTATCCTTATTGAAATAATTTGTTTCAAGTATATCTCTAATTAAATTATTTTTCTAATCACTTAAAATATTATTTTATTAAAGTGAGCTTCATATATATTTTTTTACTAATCACTACAATATTATAATTTTTTCAAATACATCCATATTTAAATGTGTTTTTTCTTCTTACATGGAGACCATTTCTTAATATTAAAAAAGGTTAAACAAATTTTTAATAATTAAGAAATGGTTAAATGAATTTTTCAGTATTTCTCTCTTAATTTTCTCTATATCAAACGTCATTATATTTTTTATTTTATACTTTAAAATTTCTCTAACTTTTTTCTTTTCTATTGTTTCATTATCGCAAATATAATGTCAGTTTTAACTACTAATAAACAGTTGACGCTTAAACGTGTAAAAAAATAAGCGGTCAATTGTAGCACAATTAGGACGGTCAATTTCACGAGAAGGCGATAAAAATAAACAAAAGAGATTAGTGGAACAAAAGTGTTAGAGAAGTAAGCAATCGAACAAAGAAAAGAAATGAGTGTTTTTGTGATTTTAGAACAATTTAATTTTAAGACTATGCAATTTAAAATTGAAAAAATTCAATAATTAAAAGCGGTAAGGCATTAAGAATCCTCTATATGCTTTGTTCACCTATTTAGATTTTGATTCATAAATTGACTCAATTGAAAGTTTCACATCCCAAACAATCAATCGAAAAATAAGATTTAAAGGACTTGTGAATAAAAATGTATTCGAGTAAATAAAATTCTTACGTTTAGAACTAGGAAAAATTGTCTTATAAAAAATCTAAAAGCGACAACATACCTCGGGGTAATATTACAGTAAAATACTACTCATAAAATAATGTCTACCAATATATTGTATCATGCAACAATCACTACTCATAAAATAATGTCTACCAATATATTGTATCATGTAATAATCAAATAAAAAGAGATTGACTAGATTTATATAAAAGTTGACAATAAAATATAATGATATGAGGAAGAAATATGATAAAAGAAAATTATTTACTCAAATATATAAAACTTACAAACTATTAGAGAATCAAAACCCAAATAAGCTCACTATACATATAAGATAATCTCTAACCTCACCAAAGAATTTTAGCCTAGCTTGCACATAATTATCACAAAATTCTAAAGAAAAAATATGAGAACAAAAACAAGACAAAAATAAAAGAAAAAGTATATAAACTTAGGCTAAAATTCACCAACCAATAACCTTGGTAAAGCCCCTATTTATAGAGTTTTTGGAGCTTGCCAAAAGTAACAATTAGCAACAAATTTGAGGAAAATTAAAGTAAAAACGTTTTTCAAATTAATTGAAATTTACAAAAGATTTAATTAAAAAAAATGAATATCAGAACTAAGTGGGATGGGGAGAACAACGGACACAAACGACAACAAAAAGGAAGAGCAAACGGCTAGACACACGTGGCGAGCAGATTTGCCAAGAGGAGTAATTTGGCTGGAGAGGGAAGTTGCTGCACAACCGGAGCCCACGCGGAGGAAAGGCCTGACGCGCGTGTGGGGCGAACTTGCCTGGGGAGGAAGCAGTGCACGCCAAACGCGCGTGTGTGAGCTAGACAGTGACACATGGCGGGCGCTGATGAGACTCGCATGGCTCGGCTCGGCTCGACGGCGGATGGCTTGCTGATGGGCTGGGTCCCAAGCGTCTGGGCGTAGCAGAAGACGACACGTGGCGCGCTAGTGAGGCTCGCATGGCTCGGCTCCAATCAGCTCGGCTTGGCGGACGGCTGGCTGAAGGGCTGATGGGCTGATGAGCTTCAGATGGGCTTTTCTTTCTCTTTATAGTTTTGGCCCAAATGTCTTATTTTCCTACAAAACAAAATAAATTAAATTTAAATTAAATACTTCCACATAAAATTAATTTCACAAAAATATTTAATTAAAACCTAATTTATTTAACAATTATGAACAAATTAAGTGCATTTTCATGCGCTTATCAACAGTTAATTAAAATCTTATTACTAAAGAATCTAGAAAAATATTAATATCGTAAAATCAAAATTTCACACGTGAATAGAATTTATAAAGGCTTGTTTGAAAGGTATACTCAAACAATAATTTTTGATTTTGACGTTTGAAATTTAAATTTTTTTGTGAGAAGAAAACGCTATAACAGAATCAATAATTTGAGTTTGAGTATATGAAACAAATGAGCCTTAAAATTACTCACACGTGTGTAACATGTGGTACTAACTAGTTTTATATATAAATTAGAGAGTTTCTTTAGTAGTCATTGAAAAAATGGACTATCAGTAGTCTTTTACTTTTCAACAGTCAGATTTGCATTATAATCTATTTGTTATGCATAATTTTTCAATATGACGCGATTTTAATTAGATCTAA
>NW_010361005.1:4544-17788 GCF_000414095.1 Morus notabilis | reverse complement strand
AGGTTTTATTCATTTTTTCGTTGTGAATGCATAGAAAAAAAATCATCTCAATCAAAATTAAAACGAAAAAGTTATGACATTTTTAAGAATAGAAAAAATACTGTTCATTAACTTGAGTTTGAGTTTATGAACTTGAGTTAAATAAGAAACTTGAACTCAAATTTAGCCATAAACTCGAATTCAAACTCAAATTTTACAAAAGAATATGAATTTAAATAAAGTTGTAGCTCAAATTTAAATTTGTTTTGAGTTTCGTCGAAAAAAATAACTCCAAAATGATTTTGTTATCAAACAGGCTATAAAATCATAGTTTTGCACGAAATGACAAAACACACCCTTGCACTGTGTACACACCACCGAGTCCATATCAGAAACGAGACATCGTCACGCCACGGCGATAACTCTCCCGCCGATAAGTTCCTCCGATACTCCTCAAATCGATACTTCGAACTTCTCAACGTCACAAAAATTTCCATCATTATAGTTGAAAATCGGAGCTCCGATTTGAGCAATGCAGGCTGATAAACCCACGGACATTGAGAACGACCTCGACGAAGAGCCCGGCGAAGAGGTCGAATCGGCGCCTCCTCTCAGAGTCGGAGAAGAGCAAGAGCTTGGTAGCTCCGGCATCAAGAAGAAGCTCCTCAAGCGCGGTCGCGGTTGGGAAACCCCCGGCCCCGGCGACGAAGCCACTGGTAAGTCTCTCAGCGGTCACTCCCAGTATCTGGTAGCGTTCGTGGGCTTTCTAGGGTTTTGTTCGAAATGCGTTTGCTTTGATTGCGAGGAATGATTTTGTGAGAATTGAAATCTAGTGCACTATGTCGGTACTCTGCTTGACGGAACAAAGTTTGAATCCACCAGAGATAAAGACGAGCCTTTGACTATTAAGCTTGGCAATGGTGAGTTTATTTATATTTATTAATTTTTTAAATAATTGTGTTGATGTTGTAGATTTCTAATTGGAATGGTTGAAATTGACCAATGTGTTTGGCACAGGCCAAGTGACTAGTGGAGTGGACGATGGGATAATTACCATGACAAAGGGAGAGATTGCTTTGTTCACATTGCCTGCTGAAAAGGGTTATGGAGTTGATGGCCGTGATGATGTTGTTCCGCCGAATTCAGTTGTTCGGTTTGAAATCGAACTCATTTCGTGGATTTCAGTCGTGGATGTGAGTAAAGACGGTGGAATTATCAAGAAAGTGATGGAAAAAGGACAGAGGAATGGGGGACCCGGTTATTTGGATGAAGTTCTTGGTACTCTGATATTTTGTTACTTATTTATTTATTTATTTTTTTTCAATTCCATCGTTTCCGAATTGAGTTGAATTTAGAACCTTTAAAGCTATATCTGCTGTTGTAAATGGTTTTGCCAAATGCCAATACAGTGAAGTATCGAGTGGAGCTGGTCGATGGCACTATTGTGGCAGAAACACCAGAAGAGGGAGTTGAATTCTATGTAAAAGATGGTGAATTATCTCTAATGACAAGAAATAGATGAATTGGTTGTTTTTATCAGTATGTCTATTTCTGGTAGTTATATAATGTGTGCCTGTGTTTGGCGCTGTAGGTCACCTTTGTCCGGCATTGCCCAAAGCAGTCGTGACCATGGAAAGGGGTGAAAAGGCCAGGTTGATTGTTCAACCCCAGTGTACGTCTCTGAATCCTTGTTAGCTAACAACTTGCTATGTGAGATCTTAAGGTGGTAGGTTAGGAGAAGGTATATCTGACCATCCGAACGTGTTAACAGTGTCTTTAGTGGATTTATTAGAAATGAGAAAATGAGTCTTTTTTACGTCTCTGAATCCTTGTTAGCTAACAACTTGCTATGTGAGATCTTAAGGTGGTAGGTTAGGAGAAGGTATATCTGACCATCCGAACGTGTTAACAGTGTCTTTAGTGGATTTATTAGAAATGAGAAAATGAGTCTTTTTTACGTCTCTGAATCCTTGTTAGCTAACAACTTGCTACATGAGATCTTAAGGTGGTAGGTTTGGAGAAGGTATATCTGACCATCCGAATGTGTTAACAGTGTCATAAGTGGATTTATTAGAAGTAAGCAAATGTGTGCTTGAGTGCGTGCGTGCGTGTGTGTGTGTGTTTTTTTTTTGGGTCCGGGTGAGATGATTTAGAGAAAAGGAGCTTAAGCTGAAATGAAAGTGGGAAAATTGGTGTTGATCATTGGTTAGCTAGTGCTTTAAACAATTTCATATGTCGTTTGGACTTTGACTTGTCTGCTCTTAAAAAATTTGAAAAAGCTTCATATTCCAATTGGACATGTTTATTTTGTCTTTGGGCTGGGCATGACTTCTTTTAGTTTAATTCATTTGAATTCAAATTTTTTTCTTCTTTTGACTTGAAAGGTATCAAAACCTTGTCAATTTTTACCCTGCTACATAGTAAAATAGGTATTAAAAAAAAAACAAACTGAAACTGAAATCTGAAAATGACTGCAGACGCCTTTAGGAAACAGGGGAGGGATGCAAGTGAAGGGTTTCATTCAATCCCACAAAATTCTGTTCTGAACATTGATGTGGAGTTGGTATCTTTCAAGCCTGTTATTGATGTTACTGGTGATGCGAAGGTATTCAAAAAGATTCTCAAAGAAGGGGAAGATGCTCTTAGTGCCAATGAAGGTGCAACGGTTACCAGTAAGTAGACTGACATACTTAAGTGATATTTAGGGTGATAGTAACTGTGACTGTACATGCTTCAACTGGTTAGGCTAAACTGTTACACTATGTTTGTACTGTGGCAGTTACCTATATGGGGAGGCTAGAAGATGGCACTGTATTTGAGAAAAAAGGGATTGATGGAGAGACTCCTTTGAATTTCGTCACTGATGAAGGTTAGTTAATCGTGGCTCCCTTTAAGCAGACAGGCCCTTCTTTTTTAATTTGAAGATCCAGCTCTGACCTGTGTTTGTGGTTTACTGTCTGTAGAACAAGTGATTACTGGTTTGGACATAGCTGCAGCAACAATGAAAAAGGGTGAGCGGGCCGTATTAACTATACATCCTGATTATGGCTTTGGAAATGTTGAAGTAAGACGAGATCTGGCTGTAGTTCCACCAAGTTCAACTCTTACTTATGAAGTTGAGATGTTAGACTGTATTAAGGTAAAGGCATGATGAAATTATGGAGGTTAACGAAAGCTGCAATAATTTGATCCGTTTATCTCCTTGTTCTCCAAAGCTGGATTTTCTTCTTTACTGCTGATCGGCCTTGCGTACTCATGTTATATTTCTTTAACAAAAAGGAAAAAGCGCCATGGCAAATGAATAATAATGAGAGAATCGAAGCAGCTGGAAAGAAGAAAGAAGAAGGCAATCTTCTATTTAAAAGTGGAAAATATCAACGAGCAGCCAAAAAATATGATAAAGTAAGTTAGCACATTATATGTTTTTTATTTTTTATTTTTATTTTTTATTTTTTTAATATTTATTATTATTATTATTCTGGTTTTGCATTACATATCAAAGTTGTGCATTATATCCTCCTTCAGGCTGCTGAGTATGTTAGTGAAGAAATTTCCTTTGGGGATGATGTTCTAAAGCTGGCCAAGCCTTTAAGATTATCTTGCTGGTTGAATGGTGCGGCCTGTAGCCTTAAACTTAATGACTTTCAAGGAGCAATCGAGCTATGCTCAAAGGTAATTTATGGAAAATAAACAAAGAAAAGGAAACTGAGGATAGGGGAAAGAAATTGTAGATTACAGTATTACACTTGCTCATATATACATTTATCATTGTATCCAATCTTTTGATCTTCTAAAGGATGGTACAGTGCAATAATTTTTTTGCGGTGGCAGGTTCTGGATGTTGAGTTCCACAATGTTAAAGCCTTGTATAGGCGGGCACAAGCCTACATGGGAAATGCAGATCTGATCTTGGCTGAATTAGACATCAAGAAAGCTCTTGAGGCGGATCCTGAGAATAGGTATTTGGAAAAGTTGAATTGTCTCTATGCACTAGCGTTTTGAAATATTTTTGCATTCTAAAGGAGTGCTTTTTTCCATATCAACTCTCAAGGGAGGTGAAGCTGATTCAGAGAAACTTGAAACAGCTTCAAGTCGAGAGCAATAAGAGAGATGCAAAGCTTTATGCAAACATGTTTGCTCGGACACCCATTGTAACCAAGGTAAGTGGTCCTTAACATTATTTTGACCAGCTTTGATGATTACTGAAGTTGAGAACTTGAAGACACGTTTTGCATCACTTGTAAAAGTTGTTGCTATTACAAGAAGAAGTGAAAGTGAAAGCAAATAAAGGTTGCTTTTCAATGCAATTATTAGGACTACAAGGTCTTCTAATAATAAGAAGAGGATAAGTATATTATCATAATTAGCAAAAAGAGAGAAAAAGAATGGAGACAAAAATAAGGCTTTCAAATAGCAAGTCTTCATTGTTCGGAACTACGTAATTGTCAAAGTTGAATGTTAAATATTATTTTGTTCACTTTTTCAAACCAAAAATATTTAGTTTTGGATCCTCTACGATGGGGTTTTGAAGAAAAAGATTGGGCTATCAAATAGCAATAGTCTTCAATGTTCGGAACTGCGAAATTGTAGTGTTAAATATTATTTTATTCACTTTTTCAAACAAAAAATATTTGGTTTTGAGTCCTTAAATAATAGGGTTCACACCTATACTTTATGTTTCTAACCGTTTGATCTGATTAAAATCATATCAAATTAAAAAATTTTACAGACATTACAGTCTTTGAAATAAATATGACTGCTGAAAAAAGACCTGCTGGTAGTTTATTTTTTCATATCCTACACTAGAAATCTCCTTTTGTTTTTACTAAACTTTACTCTGCAGTGGTTAATTTGTGTAGGCAATCTGATTCACTTCATATTCTAGACTATCGTCAAAAATTCCCATTTTATTTTAATTTTTGTATTATCATTGCAGAAATTGAAAGTTGATAAAACTGAGAATGACAGAAAAGATGAAGAGATTGTATCAATGGAAGTGGAAAATGTTGCTCATACTTCGCAACCCAATAACTAAGTGAGTTTTAATTCCTGAAAGATCTGATTGTAAATGTAAACTGTGAAGTTTAAATATAGAGTAATTTAAGAAACAAAAAGGATCGAAGTACTCTTAACCCAGAATAGGAAAGAGATGAGCAATATGTCACTTTAAATCCTAACCAATTTTCCTTGTCTAGTTTGGAGTCTTTGGACAAATGAAGATCACTGTAAGTCCACTTTCCAGCCAAAAAAAAAAACAAAAAAAAAACAAAAAAAGGTCATTTGTGTCCTCTTAATCTTTTTTGTTTGTTTGGTTGGTTTTTTTTTTTTATTTACATATTTTTTATTTTATAAACAGTCTGGCCTTTAAATTTTAGGTGTAAAAGGAATGTCATCTTTTACTCATTTTTCGTCTTTATACTAACGGTGAGAGTCCAGATTAGTACTAATTGGAGATTAAGACGTACTTACCTAACTTTCTCTCAGCACTCCACACGCCCTGGTATGGCAGGCCGAGAGCATTAAAAACCATAAGCATTGACCAACTGTGGCCACTGCGTCCATCACCACTAGGACTTATAGCCTTCTAATGCTCAAACTACTTGTGATCATGGAGATCGTAGCAAGGATCTTTAGGCTTAAACTTTGTGATGTGCAGGGTCCTCTACTAGAGGCAAGCACAGAGCATACTAATCAGGAGGATAACTTATTATGATATAAAGGAAGAAACTTAGAATTTCAAAGAGAAAAGAGAACTCCTTAGAAACTCATAGTATATTGCTTAAGAGAAATGTTTACAAGGTTCGTTCCTGCCTCTGATGAGGGAGAGCTTCTCTATTTATAGCTGAAGTTTACAAACTATTACAAGAGATAAGCTTAACCTACTTTACACATGTAGACTTCTTATCTAAATTAGAGATAAGATAAGATTTTTTTACATATGTCACAATCTTGTATAAAGCTACTTTATTATAAGATAAGATAAAAATCTTATCTAGACACCTAAACAGGGACACTTAAGCAAGGACACCTAAGCATATCATTATTACAAGATAAGAACTACTTTTTTCCAAAATAACTTTTATAAAGTTACTTTTGACTAAGTACATGCCAGCTGGAGGATAGGATCTCAACGACTGTTCTGATCAGGAGATAAGTTGAGATTGAACCAATCTAATGAGTCAGAGTCCACTGAGCCATATCCATGATAGTAGCAGGGTCTCTGTCGCTTGTTGGGTGATGAATCATAGTTTGGGTCCTGGTAATCCTAGAATAGTGCTAGGTCTAGTCTTCTAGTTCTTGTAAGTTCTGGAATGATGGAGGTGCTGTGGAGGTTGTTGTGTCTTTGTATGAGCCAAGATTGCTTACTGTGAAGATGTTGTATAGACCATAGACCTCGATTGGTGGAGCTATTGCAGAACTGATACATTTGTGTGAAGCAGACTTTGGCTTGTATTCATTTTCTCTGCACAGACATTTGATGGCGTGGCCTGTGATCTTTTCAAGTGATTTGAGATAGTTGAAACCGGTATACCAAGTATACACAATGTTCTATGTGTGCAGTGTCTGAGTTTCTAAGTTGATCAGGTATGCCCGATGTAGAAAGAAGATGGTGTGCACTGATGGGACTTCTGTTGAAGAGAAGGTCCAGATTCTGTATTTTTGGAGGAGTCTTGAGACTTTATTTCTCCACCACATGAGTGGAGAGAACATTTTTAAGGGTAGCCACAGAGTTGATCCTTCATTGCTGGGGTCAGTGAGCTGTGTGTAGAGCTGCATGAGTGGACAGTTGAGAGCGATATGATAGAGAGCTGTTTGGCACCATAGGTTCCAAATGTCATCTTCTGCGATTTTGTCGAAAGGGTAGAGGTTGTAGATGTTTAGGTATGATTGTTCTGTATTGTATAAGAACTTGGCTTGAGGATTCTTGGTTTTGTTACAAACATTGGTTAGATAATAAAAAAGATAGTTTTTGGGTTAGGACTGGATTTGACCAAGCGTTGATGAACTATTTAGACCAGGAGGGAAATGATGATTTGGTTTTACAGGGACACATCGGTGTACTGATACTGGTAGCCATGAGGATGAGTGAAAAGGTTTTACGGGGGTGATGACTTGAATTGGTTTTGGTCAAGTTAAGAAATCAGGGATGAGGTTGTGATGGCCTTTTATATGCTTGACAGAAAAGTCATCTTGCAAACAAATCTTTAAATCTGAGTAATTGCGGATCAAGAAAAGTCATGTTTTTAAAATTAAGGACCTTAGAAAATGATGAATTATTCATACGAACCTCAAAATTATAACCTCTAAGATGGAAATTAAAAATTTAAATTTCATACTTTACCACAAGAATCTCTTTATAGATGGTATGATAGTGTTTTTTTGATTTTTTGAACTGGCCACTAGCATATCTACAGTAGTGTTTCTTGTCCTTATCTTCTTTGATGAGAATGGCTCCCCAATAATGGTCACTTGTGTCTGTCTGTAGGACTCTTTTCCATGTGCTTAGAATCTTTAAAGGTGGAGGTGACTGTGCCACTTTTTTCAGTGCTATGACAGCGGATGTTTATTCTGTTCCCCATTGAGGAGGATTCTTCTTCAGCATTTTTGATAGCTGGCTAGTATGTTCAGTAACACGTGGAATAAAATCACTGAGATAATTGATTATTCCCAATAACTGTTGAATCTGCTTTGTAGTGAGGTTCTTATCTGAAAACGTCAATAATTCTTGAGCTATGTGTGGGTCAGGTTGAAACTTTTCTTGGGATATTTGCATCCCTAAGAATTCGACTTGGGTTTATCCTATTTGGCTTTTCTTTTCTGAGAGCATCACTATCTGATGGAATTAGGCCAGTAAGACTTTGTGGGCCTCTGCTTCTTTTGAGAGCAGTAGGATGTCATCTATGTAGATCAAGACATTGTACATGATTGGCTCAAAGATTTGAGCAATTGTTCGTTGGAACAGTGATGAGGCCGTCTTGAGTCTAAATGAAAGGACTCGCCATTGGTACTATGCGTCTGGAATGCAGAAGGCTATTTTGGGCCTATCTTTTGGATCAATTCCCAATTGCCAGAATGCTCTTTTGAGCTTAAACTTTGAGAAGACCTGAGCTTCCTTCAGATGAGTGAATAGGGAGCTGGTTCTTGGAATAAGAAATTTATCATTTTTCATGAACAAGTTCAAAGGCTTGTAGTCGATTACTAATTTTTTCTTTCCACGGACCTGTTCTGATCTTTTTTCTACATAGAAGGCATGACAAGCCTAATATGACTTTGTGGGCTCGATTAACCCTTGTTTGAGAAGCTGTGCACATTCTTCTCGTGCTAAGGCTAGATCTGATAGAGTCATTCCTGGGTGAGTAGCCTTAGTTGGGTTGATGTCTTCATTCTTCTTAAAGGGCAACTATATGACGAACTTTTGATTCGTCCATAAAAGATTGATGTGCTGGAACTGATCATGACTATTAGCACATCATTTCAGAAGCTTGTTCCTGATTTCTTCAGAGTCAGCCGGAGCTTCTTTGATAGAGAACATCTTTGGAATGGTTGAGTGTCACGCCCCTAAACGGGGGTTAGTGATGTGGATACTTGTTTAGAAACTTAAACTTGATTAAGAAAGAAATTAAACAATTAACAGTTCAAAATTTGATTTCAAATATAAAATATTCAGGTATTTTTAAACAAACCCTACTATTTTAAGGAAATTGAGTTTTTAAGAAAAAGTGACACTTTACAAAACACAATCATCGTTAAAATTAACATCAATAGTCAGCCTCTGGCATCCACATGGTTTACACTTTTGCATCTATAAACAAATACATAAATAAAATAATTGATATTAACCATAGTCTAGTAGATTTTAAGGTTTACAATCCGTAGTTTATACATGCCTTAAAATGAGTACGATAATGGAAGAAACACTTCACCGCTTTCGTTCTTCTTGAACGGATTTCCTCACCTTTTGTGCGCCACTTCTAGCGTCGTCTGGGTGGGGTTAAATCACATTTGAAACATAGAAAAAGTAAGCTAAAGACCTAGTATGATAAAATTTATAAAAACTGAATAAATAATGAAAATACAGGTTTGAAAGATTCATTCGGAACCAAACAACTTTTTACTGAAAGGTAAATAAACTTAAATTTCAGATTTCAAGCAACCGGCAAGTAATTTAATGATAAATTACTTACGACCAATGCAATGCCTTATCACCAACGTAGTGGCCCGTCCGAGTTTCGGGTTCTGTCCCCAAGGACAGGATCTCCATATCTTGTCTAGGCCATCAGCGGGCTTATCAGTTCGTAAGAAATCTTATCTTAAGAAAGTATTCATTAAAACTTTAAATCAGTTCATAATGAGATCAATAGCAGTAATCAAGCTATTGTTTTAAAATACTTTTCTTTATTAAACATGTCTTGTTTTTAAAAACATTTACATAGGCCAAAACACTTTAAAATAGGCTAACAAGGATATGACCAAGAATATCCTACCTCTCGCGGATATAAAACATGTGGCTAACTTCTTGTCACCTTAGCTTCCGCTTCCCTTAAAGATTTAATACTCGATCTTCTCCATTAGCTTTATCACAAAAACAATGTTTTAGGATATAATTCTCATTCTTAAAACGAATCAAGCTCAATCATGTCTAATTACTTCCTATTAGTGTGCCTTGACTCAATCTAAGTTTCACAAACGACTTTATAATTCAGTTTGGGGGTTCTTTCAGATTAAAATTCAATTCTTTGGTTTGATTTTCCCATTGAATTTCGACTTAAAAACAAGTTAGTAAAGAAATTTCGGCAGCATGCCGGTAAAATAGGAAAAATGTCAAACCTGCAATTTAAGTTCAGTTCTAAAATAAATTCTCCAGAAATCATCAAAACCAGTTTCCAATTAATTCAACAAGTCCAATAATTGAAAACTCCCAAATTTAGGGTCCGTTTGGTATAAGGATTTAAATCAGGGTGATTTGAGTCATTTGATTCAGATCCATGATTCATGATTTGAATCATGATTCAGAGTGATTAGAACCTTCGTTTGGATGTGTATATGTATGATTCTGATTCTAACCTGAAATGTGATTCGAACCAGTGTTTGATTGTCTTATTTTATGAATTTGAATCATGACCAAAATATATAAATATTATATAAAAGTTAAAAAAATTATATAATAATTACGTGTAATGTAAAAAAATATAATTCCTTATATAATTAAAAAAATGAAGTATTAGAAAAAAATTATACAAATACTTATAACTCAAAATTATAACAATCTAACTATGAAATAGGGGGAAAAATGTGAAATTTTGTTTAGACCAATTTCAGAGGAAGTTGAAAAAAAGAAACTGGAGTGGAATATATCCGAATATTCTTCATATCCATTTTGATTTACAATTTGTCGTAAATAGGAAAACGAAATGGAATTATGCTGCACGAATTCCACTTTGTTTTTGACTGGGAAAAAATATGATTGTCGTAAAAGGAAAAACGACATAAACTAACTCCAAAGATTGGCTTGTCAGAATTGAAGTTTTCTGGTGAGGGACACAACTCTGCAATGTCGTCTCCTGGCATCAAATCATCAATTTCTTCACCTAGACAGGCAGTGCTTGCTTCTTCTCCATATGTAGTGCTCACCATATGAACAAGCTTACATAACACTTTTTTATAAGGCCTCAATAATTGAAGCAATCCGTAGTTGAAAAGCCATTACTCACAGGAAGGTGTTGAAAGACACCTATTAATCAACGCCAAACTATTACAGAAGGAATATAAGACATTTCAAGAATAATTGAATCAACATGAATGTAGCCAAAGGTTACAATATGTTCGAAGTTGGGTCATACTGCCTGATATTGGGTTAGAGTGAAATGGAGTGCTAGACTTGCCTCCTCCCAAGCCAAAACCGATCAAACAGCAGGAAGAGAGCCATAGGTCGGGAACAACAATGGCATTACACTACCAAAGGTCGGGAACAACAACTAGTTATAACTCGGCTAGCTATCACCTTAGCACTATACTCATCATTACTAGATTGAAGACATATTGATTTTGATTTTTCAACAAAATGATTAATAGTTGCAAGCCACCAAAATTACTGTCACTTGAATCAAAGTACAATGCACACGAAATGTAAAACCAGATTTAACAACAAATTCATAGCAGAAAGTATCATACCATGTTCGAATGGAGCATGTTTGTTGCAGATATTATCAAATAAAGAACCTTTCTTACCTGTAACAAACGATATACTTCAAGAAATGAAATGAAATGACCTCTGTAAAATGGGTAGCTATGTCTGCCAAGCTTAAAATGCTGAAGCACGCCAGTAAATTTCTAAGGAAAGACGAATTTCTTCATTCATTATCTAGTACATTCACAACACGTATAGACGTATCTTTTAGGAATGGTTCTACCTCGTCCGGCAAAAGGAAGTCATCATCGTCGTCATTGTCATATACTTTCTTCTCTGGCCGATCCTTATTAGTGCTGGGTATTGGGTGTATTAATGGATCATAGTAAAAGTTGGGAAACATATTCAATCATTTTGAGGAAAAAATGTGCAAAACTAGAACTTTCAATTTGAGGAAAAAAATCAACTACAAAAATTGCTTTTGTAGCTGCCTTTTTGGATCTGTACATTGTCATCAATACACTGGATAAAAGATATTTGCATAGAATTCAAACAATTTTGAGGCCATACAGAAAATACTGCAACCATTCTATAAAGAAAACACCTTAAATCTCAACGCTCATTAACAATATAGACAATGATAAGAAACAACGTTGAAAGTATCAATAACAGAAAACCATCAACAAGCACTACAACAAAAAATATATCACCTGCAACCGAGTACAAAAGATGAATGTCGAGACAGATTCGCCTAGTGCGCGGAAGGGGTCCCCCTGCAATAACAAATGCATTCAATTTTCTCACAAACTCTTCAAAAGCCAAGTCCTCGTGACAAATAACGTCACACAAACACAAGAACAACCAACAACCAAGAACCACCAAAGCAGCATAAGTTAACATTTTTGCAATGCAATACTAGTAGTGTTGCAAACTAACCTCTTTGGCTTCACGAAAACCCCCAGAAGGCTGAGATCTCCTGAGACATGGCAACTCCCCCATACTCTCTTCGGCACACTAAAATAAATGAACAAATATATACACACACAACATACATAATAAAAATAGTCCAAGCAATGTGTCCACGAAAAAGCAGAGGAAAAAAATTAAAATGAAAGGTCTTAACAGAATGTATATTCATTCATATTTCAAATATAATTGATACAAGCATATGAAGTAATATTGTAGAACCCCATTGCTGATTTGCACTGTCAACCTTGTCTCCCGCGGCTTCTTTGATATTCCACCCACATTTCATTCGCAATGCGATCCCTAAATTGACACATCTCTGTTCGGCTAACTGTAGCTCTTGTTACTGTTGACCCTTCGGGCGCATTGTCGTCATTGTTGGAATTGCCAACGTCATCAAATTCATCACTATTGGTTGGATCTATTTCACTAATCGGTACACCGTCACGGTAATATTGATTCAGAAGCGGGTCCCCCTCGTTCACCATGTGAATAAAATTATGTAAGATTGCACATGCCACAGGAATCTTCACTTGTTTGCTCATTGGGTAACAGTTATTTGGCCGCCTTAAGATGGGGAACCTAGCCTTCCAAACAACAAAAGTTTGCTCGATACAATTTCGCAACGAAGAGTGTTTGTAGTTATAAATATCTCTAGGTCCCCTAAAACCACTACTTCTCCTTCGGTAGTCAGGCAAATGGTATGTCCCACCTCTATATGGAGCAAGGAAACAATCATTATTTGCATATGCCGCGTCTACAAGGTAGTATTTTTCTGTGCAACTTAAACGAATTTTGTTGGAATTTGTAGGTCGTAACATGTATATGACTTAGAATTATGTCGACAATTTGGATTCTTACCTGGTGGTGGACGTGGGAATTTGAACTTCGGTTTGTCGACGGCATCTTTAAGCACTCGTGCATCATGTGCTGACCCTTCCCAACCAGTTAATATGTACGTGAACTTCATGTCGAAGGAACATGCTGCTGTTGGGAATAGTGTCCTAGAAGCATAAGATGTAAAAGGATATTTATTATTTATTTAACCAAAGAGTTTATTCATCATTTTATGTGCATATATTTATGAATATTTTATGAATATCAAATAAAATTCCTTGATTATTTATGTAACCTTAAACATGGTATATAAGTGTTGTATACGAGAGGATAA
>NW_010361005.1:4017-4382 GCF_000414095.1 Morus notabilis | reverse complement strand
CACAGACACAATATGAATTTCTAATAATTTTCGTTAAGCATAGAAATTCTAATTGAGTCTACCGATGGTCATATATAGGATGATCTTAATCCTGAGTTCTTAACAAACTCCTATTTATGGATTTATGTCTTTTGATTTACTCGGTACGGATTCTGAGACCCTGAATCCTATTCCTTGTATTTTGGAGATATAATGAAATAGGTAGCTGGGAATGTTATTATACGAGATGGAATCCATTCCTTCTTGAGAAAGAAGCAGATAAATAATTCTCTTGAGTGTTGATTCGGTACTTGGATTAGTAAGAGCGCTCTGGTTCATGAATGTGTTTTATGAATCACTATCCATTAGAGAATCAATGGTACTCA
>NW_010361005.1:0-2352 GCF_000414095.1 Morus notabilis | reverse complement strand
AAAGCCCGGCGCGCGCGGGTGCCGCCCCCGCCATTACTGCAAGATAGCGCCTTCTTCGGCGGGAAGATCGTCTTGCATCCACTTCGTCACGTTCGCTTGTTGATCCTTGGGGCTGCATTGTGGGTGGTTTACACGTTAACCTGTAACGTCACATATCAAACAGAGTAATTACAAGTATGATCTCAATTATTAGTAATCCAATTTGTGTAGCACAATTTCCATACTATACGAGGAATTTGTTATAACGCAATTGTATTTCAAACAATACTTAAATGGTTGAACAAGTTAAATGTTTTAAAATCAAATACAAGACAACAATCCGCAACAATGGTCCAACCACACTACGTAATCGGAAATAAAAATAACAACTCATAATCAACTTAAACGTTAGAGGGGAGAACTTGGTACTTAAAAAAAGCCGTCTAACATTACAACACTCCAATTCTACTACTAAACACTAATCCGTGGTCCACCATGGGGGAAAATGGGACCATGTAACACTACACTTGGCAATCTAAGGAGTAGGTGGGTGGTTGTAGGGGTTTGGTGGCTGGTTATAGGGATGTGGAGGCTGATTGTATGGATTAGGGGGCTGGTTATATGGGTTATGTGGGTGATTGTATGGGTTAGGTGGCTGGTTGTAAGGATTTGGGACTTGTGGGAAGTTGCGAGATGGCTGGCCATAAGGATCCCGAGAATGATGCACAAGTGGAGTTTGTGGGACTTCTACAAAGTCACTAATAAAGGTCCGCCTCATATCTTCATCAATTCTACCCCAAACTGGCCGCCAAGTGGGTGAAGCCATGATTATGTCAAAAGCATGAGTTTGCGTACGCTTATCAATTCCCATTTCCCCAAGCGAATTTAAGATGATGTCAGCTTCACTAGGGCCATTTACGGTTGTGTAACTTGGTAGGGTTTCTTTGGTTGTACGAATTTCTTCTTTCATTTCATCTCTCATTTCCTTAACTAGAGAGAATAGCATTTCTTTCGAAGAACCGTTCGATTTCCTTGTTGTGGACTGCCTTTTTCGAATCCCACGTGAAGATGAGGCGATATTTGTGACATTTCGCTTTTCGTAACGATTAACTCGTTCGGAAAGATCATTACAAGCATCTTCATCATCTAGATTCTGGTATGGAGCATCTTGGCTTGCCTGTTGTTGTTCATCATTACCAGTAAGATCTTCAATGGGTGCATCATCCGCTGCCTCTTCACCTACATTTGGGTGAAATGCACCTAAACCAGAAGCTCCAACTCTAGTTGGGAAAATGGCAGCCAAGTACGCCTCGTTCAACTTCCAACCACTAGTAAACAATGTTTTCACATCACGGTTTCTCTAGAAATATCAAACAGAATTTGTTAGTAACCGCTTACATGAAAGGTAAATTTGTGACAATTTAAATATGTCACTGTTTTAGTCAAATGTATAATCAATCTCATATGTTACCTTACAAATATCTTTCTGCAGCTCCTCAGAACAGGTGAAAGTTGACGTGCTAGGATCCCATCCTACTCCTGTATGATCTTGTAACATTTTGTATGCGGCGTACACCTTACCTTAACTCGTTCGGAAAGATCATTACAAGCATCTTCATCATCTAGATTCTGGTATGGAGCATCTTGGCTTGCCTGTTGTTGTTCATCATTACCAGTAAGATCTTCAATGGGTGCATCATCCGCTGCCTCTTCACCTACATTTGGGTGAAATGCACCTAAACCAGAAGCTCCAACTCTAGTTGGGAAAATGGCAGCCAAGTACGCCTCGTTCAACTTCCAACCACTAGTAAACAATGTTTTCACATCACGGTTTCTCTAGAAATATCAAACAGAATTTGTTAGTAACCGCTTACATGAAAGGTAAATTTGTGACAATTTAAATATGTCACTGTTTTAGTCAAATGTATAATCAATCTCATATGTTACCTTACAAATATCTTTCTGCAGCTCCTCAGAACAGGTGAAAGTTGACGTGCTAGGATCCCATCCTACTCCTGTATGATCTTGTAACATTTTGTATGCGGCGTACACCTTACCTAATCGTCGGCGCTTCTCTTTAAGACGCTCACCATCGGGAACATAACCATCAAAAAACTTGGCCATTTGTGTGGCCCAGTGGTTGTAGTGACGAGTTTCTGGTAGCCGACTGTGGTTCTCGTCGTGATATTCATACATTCTCTCTAGCAGAAAAGCCTCTGCAGCAGGGCTCCAAAAAAGTGGCATCTCATCTCTAGTTTTCCTTGGCATCTACACATGCATATCATTACCAAGAGCAGGACAACACATGCCAAAACAAAGGATATGACTTTCAAAAAAGGTATTTTTTCCGGGGCTGCTCAAATAATAATTTTG
>NW_010361004.1:67105-91470 GCF_000414095.1 Morus notabilis | reverse complement strand
ATGTATATAAATGATTTTTAAGTTATTTATTGTAAAAATTATATAAAAAATATAAGAGATATTGCAATTTGAAATTTGAAATGAACACGAACTATATAAAAAAATTATTTATTTATTAATTTTTAAATTTGTAATTCATAATTGCCTCGTTAAAAACCTTACCAAGAAAAACCTAATTAGGATAAAAACTTAGTAAGGAAAAAAAGTGCAATCATTCTGGGACGAATTATAAATTTGACGAACTTGCAAAGTCTATACAAAATTACAATAACACTGTACAAAGTAAATAAATATTTACAAATTACAATAATAGAATTTAATTTGAAGCTGAAAGATCGTCTTCAAAATTAAAAGTTTATCTATTAAATTCATCGATCCATTCTTGGCTTGCCGGCAAAATTGTATCATGTAAGCATTGGTCGAAATGATCTCAATCTTTGATGCATACCAAAGCTTCAACAATGTACTGTTGCAATGCGTTTCTACCTTATTCAAGTATTCGGCCGGTCGTACTGAAGGCTTGTTCGGCTGAAACAGTAGAGACTGGGATAAAAAAAATATCAATTGCCAGTCGAGTTAGGATCGGCCAAGTTAATGCTCGTGCCATCCACCACTGAACAAAATCAAACATTTCACTATTGTCGACTACTAAACCATCACTCAGGTACGTCATTAACTCGTTCAAGCTACCGCTGTTGCCGCCACCTCTTGATGAAGATCCACTCACAAATTCTTCTTGACCTTTAGTCGTCGTCGTCGTCTTCTTCTTCTTCTTCAACCCGAAAATATTTAAGAATGAATACGGATTGTCGTCTCGTTGTTGCGGTTATTCTACACGAGGAGGGTTTCTAAACCTACTTTCATAAGAGCTATAGAGAGATAATATTTTTCCCTTTATAATGGGAAATTGGTCAGAACAGTCGATATCTAAAAAGTCACCTAAGTTTTCTAATCCACTTTCTAAATCTTTTAATTTTAATCTAGGATCAAAAATAACACCGAAACCATACAACATTGGTAATTTAGTCCAATCTTTTTTAAACTTCTTTTCCATAGAAGCGATAAGAACTCCTAAAACCTCGTGTCCTAAATTCACTAAATAAAATAGCCATTCTTAAAAGTTCTCCTAACGCTAATGGTAACGTTGGGTAATATGTTCCACTAAGCTTTAAAGTAACTTCGTGAAATCTACCTAAAAAGTTATACAAGAGTTCGGCAATTAACTAATCAGTTTCATCTATAAATCTTGGTCCTAATTTTACACTAACATAGTTTGTTATAGCATCTTTATAGGGGATGCATTGTTTAAGCATTATATAAGTGGAGTTCCATCTTACGGTCATATTTAAGGCTAATGCTCTAGGATTTTGATTATATGTTTGTAGAAACCTAAACCAATCTTGTATTCTTTGATTACTACATTCAATCCATGCAATGTTATCTCTAATTCTTTTAATATGACCTAACATTGATTTTAAACCGGATTTTACTATTAAATTAATTACATGGCATGCACAACATTGGTGAAATATATCATTATTACCGAATAAACTTAAATCTTTTTTAAAAAGTTCTATTGTTTTAGTATTTGCAATAGCATTATCTAATGTTATAGCCATTACTCTATTCCTTAAACTATATTCATCAATGACAGATAAAATTATATTATATAATAAATCAGCAGTATATGATCCTAGAACATATTTAAAACCTAATATTCTCTTATCGAAATCAAAACCTTTAAAATAATGTCCGGTTACAGCTAAATAATCTTTGTTGGCAACGACGGACCAAATATCCACCGTTAACACAATGCAACCACTAGTAGAGTGTAAAAGGTTGATTAATGCTTCCCTTTCTTATTTATATAATTTTAATGCATCTTTCTTCAGAGTAGTTCTTGAAAAAAATTGTGCATTAGGATTATGTACAATTTAAATATAACGCTGTCAATTTCTTTGTTCGGTAAAACTAAGTGGTTGATCTAATGTGGCTACTAATCGTGACATTTCCATACGATCAACTTGCAGATCGTATTTCCACGTGCTTAGACCTTCGGTTTGGCAGTCAGACGATAATTGTGTTTGGCAGAGATCGGCTCCGCCTCCTTGCTTTTGAAGACACTTTTCAGAGTGTCTTCTCAAGTGTGTAGTACCGTGAATAGTGTTAACTTGTAATTTATCACCACAATATTTACTTTGAGCTATGTGTTTAACATTACCGTTATTGTCGACCTCCTAGAATGTGTTGAAGTGCTCCCAAACTGTTGAGATACGCTTATATTTCTTCTTAGAACTTGCAACACTTGCACTAGCACTTCCACTTGCCTCTCCTCCACGCCCACCACTATTACGTCCACGACCTCTAGTACGTCCACCAGGGCTCGGATTTGCAGCTTCCTTAGCAGCTATTTCTGTTGTTTGCGATTCCTGCGTTTGAAAAATATTAGTAGGAAATTGCCCTCCTTCGATGTTGAATTGGGCATCAATGGGAATATCATCACCATAACCAAAAGAAGCCATTATGAAATATAAGAGAGATTGAGAGCGCTTTGAGAGAGATTAAGAGAGATCGAGAGAGATTTAAGCGAGATTAAGAGAGATTTGAGAGAGATTAAGAGAGATTTGAGAAAGATTGAGAGAAATTAAGAGAGGATGAGAGTTTTTAGGTGAGGAAAATGGTTGGGGGAGGGGGGTATTTATTGGAAATTTTTTGGCTTGAAAAAAAAATTTTCCCCTCAAAAATTCGGTTCCAACGGTAACAGAAATTCGGTCGGTCGGGTCGGGTTCGGGCAACGGTAATAAAAATAGCCGTTGGGGTTCAAATTTTGGGCAAAATTCGGGCAGCGGTCGAGTCGGGCAAAAAAGAGCCGTTGGGTTCAAAATTTGGGCTAACGGTCAAAAATATTCAGGCAAAATTTGGGTAAAATTCAGGCAACTTCGGGTTACGCGGGAAAATTCAAAAAAAAAACCAACAGACGGCGATCTCGACTTCTCCACTAGTGGCGGGCTGCCGGGAATGGATTTTCCTCGGGCTGCCCGAGCCCGAGCCCGGCCAAAATGGTTGGATGGGCGGCGAATAGTGCCTGCCTGCTGAGCCCAAAAATTTTTAGGTTTCAGCAGTTGTTGATATTGATCGAGAAAAATGGCAAGAAGCCATGAAACTTGAAATGGAGTCTATGTACTCCAATTCCATCTGGGAGCTTGTAGACCTACCAGAAGGCGTTAAGCCTATTAGTTGCAAATGGATCTACAGGAGAAAAAGAGGAGCTGATGGAAAAGTTAAAACGTTCAAAGCAAGATTGATTGCAAAGGGTTTTACCCAAAAGGAAGGAGTAGACTATGAGGATTTTTCCCCTGTAGTCATGCTAAAGTCCATTTGTATCCTCTTATGTATTGCCACTCATTATGACTATGTGATATGACAAATGGATGTCAAGGCAGTGTTTCTGAGCTGCCATCTTGAAGATACCATTCATATGGTCCAACTAGAGGGATTCGTGGTAGAAGGTCAAGAGCAGAAGGTATGCAAATTACAAAGGTCCATTTATGAACTAAAGCAAGCTTCTAGATCTTGGAACATCAAATTTAATGAAGCCATAAAATCTTATGGTTTTGAACAAAATCTTGGTGAACCTTGTGTCTACAATCAAATTCAAGGAAATAAAGAAGTTTTCTTTATTATTTATGTAGATGACATTCTGCTCATTGGGAATGATGTAGAATCGTTATCCAAAGTAAAAAACTGGCTAGCCAGCCAATTCCAAATGAAGAATTTGGGAGAAGCCAACTACATTCTTGGGATCTAGATTATCCGGGATCGCAAGAATAGGCTTTTAACATTCTCTCAGGCATCGTATATTAACAAGGTGCTTGTTAAGTTTTTGATGCAGAACTCCAAGAAAGGAAATTTACCTTCCCGACATGGAGTTCATCTCTCTAAGGAGCAGTGTCCAAAGACACCTCAAGAGGAAAAGGATATGAGACGAGTTCCCTATGCATCAGCGGTTGGTAGCCTGATGTATGCAATGCTATGAACTAGACCAGATATATGCTTTGTAGTAGGGATGGTTAGCATATACCAGTCAAACTGAGGATTAGATCATTGGGTTGTAGTCAAAGACATTCTCAAATATCTGAGGAAGACGAGAAACCATATGCTAGTATACTCTGGTAGAGATTTGATCCTATTGAATATATTGATTCTGATTTTCAATCTGATAGGGACTCTTGCAAGTCTACCTCGAGGGCGGTGTTCACTTTGAGAAATGGAGCCATTATATGGACGAGTATCAAGCAATCTTGTATTGCTGACTCAACCATAGAGGTTGAGTATATAACACCTTGTGAAGCAGCTAAGGAAAAACTCTGGCTTCATGAATTTCTGAAGGAGTTGGAAGTTGTTCCAAACATGCATGAGCCCATCAAACTCTATTGTGACAACCGTGGAGCAGTGGCCAATGCCAAGGAGCCCAGTAACCACCGCAAAGGAAAGCATATAGAGCGGAAATTCCACTAGTCAAAGAGATTGTTTCTAGAGGAGACGTTTCAGTTGAAAAGATCGCATCCGCGAATAACATAGCTGATCAGTTTACCAAAATATTACCAGCTGGGAGTTTTGAGAGACATCTTAAAAGTATGGGACTTAAAGACATGTCTCATTTGCTTTAGGGCAAGCTGGAGATTGTTGGGGTATGTGTCCATAAATCAAATAAGATGTAAATACTTTGCAGATTATTAATGAAATGCGAAATTGTTTTCAATATTATTTTGCATGTATGTGATGTTTTATAAATATAAAAAATCCCTAGATTATTTGAGATGTAACTTTAACCATTGTATATAAGTGTTATATGCAGAGGATAATGTTTGGAGTAAAAAAATCTAAACTTATTGTAATTATAATTTAAAGTTGGAATGTTTAATTTAAAGTTACTAGTGCGGTTCATTACATTATGAATGAAACAATCTTATCCTAGATTGTTAATAATGAGATTATTGGAATGAAAACACTTTATGTAATATGATTACATAGGACCGGAACGTAATTAATTATGAATCTCTAATAAATTATATTATTAAATAGAGCATTTAATATTAATCAATGATGGTCATATATCAATTAATCTTAATTTTGAGTGATTAATATATTCCTATTTATGATATTATGTTCCTTAACATATTGAGTAATGACATATATGAATAGTGTCAAAGTCTTGGTATATTGAGAGCATGGTAAAATAAATAGCCAGGAATAATAATTTAGAAGACGAAATCCATTCCTTCATAATGAAGTAGATGGACGATTCCCATAAGTGTTGATTCGGGGCTTGAATAATTAGAGCGTTCAATTTTATGATTGGATCATAAAATATATTATTCATTAGAAGATCAATGATACTTATGGAGAAATATATAATTAAAGAGGCCAATGGAAAATTTCTAGCTTTAATTATGAACCGTTTATAGATGATTAATTCGTATGTAATGACTATATTAATGGACAACACAAATTCCATGAACATAATTGTTTTATAATTATAAGAGTGCAATTCTAAATTTATAGTGGAGTAATTTAGAATTAATAATTTTAATATATTAATTAAGGTGTTAATTAATTGTCAAAATTATTGGAACTTAAATTTATAATGTCCATGGTTCATCCCAACGACTCCATAAGATTAATGTGAACTATATATATCATATTTGGTTATGATTGTTAATTTAGAATTGAGAATTCTAAATACTCATATTAATTAATTCGATTAATTAATATTAAAATTATTTTAAAATTATTTTAAATTAATATGCATGAATCTAAGCACTTTTATAGAAAGAGAGAAATTTTTTCTCACTCCTAAAGCTCTCCACGTTTTTCATTAAGAGAAAAGATTTTTTTAATTTAATTTTGCCAATAAAATAAGGCCATATATATATAATTCCCTTAACTTAATATACACGTTAAAAAAAGGAGAGAAAGTGGATGAAAAAAAAAATCCCACTAAGTGTGGTAGCGGGAGGTTATTTGATTTAAATTGTTTAAATTAAATACTTAAAAATCTCTCTAATATCTCTTCAGATAAGAGTACGTATTATTTTTAGAGAAGAGTGAGAGAAAAACAATACAGAGAAAAGACTCTGAGAAATATCACGTACTTTTGAAAAAAGTGAGTGATAGTCATAGGTGACCATCTCATTCATCCTTTTTATGCGTTCAGAAACCCATTAAAACGCCCACACGTTCGAGTTCACGTTGATCGGAGATACGTTGAGAAAGAGCCGTGGTGTTCTTAGAATTTAAAGCTCAAGACGGTGTTGGAGGAGTTCAAGATTAACGTCCTAATCGAACGACGGTAAAATTCTTTTTCTTATCTTTGATTTCATTGTGGTTTAATTAACATGAAATAATGATCGCATTAAATTTTAATTTATGTGATTTGATCGATACCATGCTTCCGCACAATGTTTTTAAAAAAATCGGTTTGAGAAACCAACAATATCAGAGCGGTCTTTATTTCATGCTAATTTAAAGTTTGATTATGTGATAATTCGTGTATGTTTTATTGATAGGCACTTATGCATATGATGTATGATTCTTGTGTGATGATTATGTATTATGCGAATGGATTGGTTGTAAATTTTTCATGTTTCATGGAATTAGTTTTTGTTATTTTATATTGATTAGATCAATTGTAAAATAAGAGTCAATATGTAATTTTTTTTTCTTCAATGGCGGACAGATCATCATCATGTGTGAATTTGTGAAAGAGTTCCAACAATTTTTTTTTAGTAAAATTATTTTTCTTCTCTTTGATTTCATAGTAGTTAAATTAACATTAAATAATAATCACATTAAATTTTAATTTATACGATTCGATCGATAGCGCGCTTCCGTGTAATTTTTTTTTTGAAAATCTAGTTTGAGAAACCAACATGCAAGTCTGTCACAATGTTTTGTTCGCTACATAGGGCCTTTTTCCGCGACGGTTAGGTGTGGCTGACAGCGTCTGGGTGGTAGGGTTGGCAGCTCGAAAATATTTGGGGCTGATTTTAGGGTTAAGATAATGTTTTTAGTTTGGGGTTTAATTTGGGGTTGATTTTGTAATTAAAATAATTTGGGAAGAAGTTTTATAAAGAAATGAACTATTTGTTATTTTTTAGTTTTATATTTCTAGATTTTTTATGTTAATTTTAACACAAATAATAGAAAATTTTAGCAAATATTGTATTTACCAGTAAATGCATTGGTAAATACAGTATTTACAGGTGGCCAGCTCTAGCGGCCGAATTTCTTAGTAATTACAATATTTATAGGTAAATATAGTATCTATCCATAAATACGGTATTTAACGGTCACCAACACTGGCGGCCAAATTTTTAGATAAAAATGGCATTTATGAGTAAATATTATATTACAGGTAAAAATTGTATTTACTGGTAATACGGTATTTAATGGTCACGGGAGCCGGCAGTCAGATTTTTAGATAAATATAATATTTACTAATAAATACAATATTACTGGTAAATAAGTGTTTAGCTCCAGGAACTTATTTTCAGGTAAATATGATATTTACGAGTAAATATGTTATTTACTAGTAAATACTGTATTTATTAGTCGTCAGTGCCGGAGGCTAGATTTTTCAGATTTTGAGATAAATATGATATGTACTAGTAAATACGATATTTATTTACTAATTGTCGGTGTCGGCACACCGGCAGTTAGATTTTCAGATAAATATGTTATTGCGAGTAAATACGATATTTATCGATAAATACAGTATTTACAAGTAAATATAGTGTTAGTGGTCAAAATTTCAGATAAATATGATATTTACTTACAAATACGATATTTACTAGCAAATACGATATTTATTAGTAAATATTGTGTTTAACGGTCACCGGATTCAGTGCCTAAATTTTCAGATAAATATGATACTTACTAGTGAATACGATATTTACTGTTAAATACAGTGTTAAACAGGTACCGGAGTCAATAGCTAAATTTTAAAGTAAATATGATATTTATTAGTAAAGACGGTATTTATTAGTAAATACGATATTTACCTGTAAATACAGTGCTAAACAGTCGCCGGAGTCGGTGATCGACTTTTTGGGTTAATAGAGTATTTACTAGTAAATACGGTATTTATCAGTAAATGTAGTGCTAAACGGTCGCCGAAAAATGATCACCGGTCACCGAAAAACGGTCACAGATTACCAAAAAATGGTCTCCGGCCACTGGTCCTGGCCATGGTGGACTTGACTATAATCTACCTATTTTAGAAAATACGCTATAATTTATTATTTTTTTAAAAATAGATGTTTATGGGGATGAGTGAAGTGGAAAAGAAATTTAGGAGTATTTTTAATTTTTAATAATTTTTAAAATTGATAATATCAAATTTAGCTATAATTTACTATTTTTAAAAATATACTATGATTTACTAATTACTTTACTAATTATACTATTTTCTTCCTTTTCCCTATTTGTAAAATATAGGAGGCGTTACTATAGTAAGCTGTAAGCCCATAGGGAAAATTAGGGAAAACAGAAATAGTAGAAAATATGTCAATATGAAAAACTTAAGAAAGTATATAGGCTAATTTTTAGTAATAGAAATTAATAGTTCATAACTTATCAAGTTATGGTTCATAACCAGATAAGTTATGGACAAATTTGTCAAGTTATGATTCATATTCAGACAAGTTATGGACAAAAACCGTAAATAACTTATCAAGTTGTGATTCATAACCAGACAAGTTATAGATAAAAATAATAATTTTACATATTTATTAACTTATGTAAATTATTAACATATTCATTTTAATCCATCTCAACTCTTGACTTATTTCTCTCTTTCTCTCCTAAGAAAAGTAGCAGGGTTAAGAACTGAGATTTGGGACGATTGAAAAGTCGGCGGTTCAATATTTATACGTAATGGACTTCGGAACCAGCCGGTCCAGACCGTTTGCCGGTTAAAAAAAAAACGTCTACAAATGTGGGCTGCGATAAACCCGTAACGGAAGCCCAATAGACTCTAGGCGCAGTGCAGAGAAGGGTAGTTTAGTAAATAGAAGAACACACGGGGTTTTAGAGATGATAAGATTCCTATGAGAAATCCTTGGTCGCCTCCGTTTTCAGTTCCTCCATCTTCGAGGTCAGCAAATTTACATTTTGCAATTTATATATGTTTAATTTCTTCATGTATTTTGGAACTAGAGAGAAATTTCGCCGAACATTTTATATAAACTGATAAATCTAAGCTTTTCAGATTTTGGCTAACTGAGAATTCTATCTGTAGTAATGGGAAACTTTTTATGTGATTAATCAGTGTTTTAGCTTTTCATTTTTTTTTTTAATTTAGGAGTTATTGATTACACAGCTTTGGATCCTTCAAGTTTTTGAATTTTTATTGACATTTTTTTAACAGAGCTTCTGATCCGAACATCTTCACCAAAATGTCAGGGTATGTAAATTTCTTTTGCAAAATTGTTTAGTTTCCGTGAATTATAGCAGTTGTTTCGCCATAGATTCTGATATTAAATATTTAGTATAATTTTGTTAGAGGAAGTGTGTGGGTTTGGCTACCTCCAATTCGAAAGATATATAATAAAGTGGACTGTTTCACATCTTGATAGTAATGGTAGAAGTCAAGGATGGTGCTGCTAGACGATATAAATTGATGAATTGATCAGAGCAAAAGGTAGAAATTACTTAATAGGTGCTGCTAGAGAAGATTAGAGCTTTTTAAAAGACTTTGAACTGATTATTCCCTGTTGGGTACAGGCACCACTAGATTTTTTTTTTTTTAATAAAAAAACAAATCAATCTTAATTACTAAATAAAATTCTGTAATGAATTCCCAAAAGCAAAAACTTAATTGACATCTTAGTCTATAAAAATCAAATTTTGTGGCTCCTGACTCTTTTTGAGTTCGCCACTACTCCACTATTGTCACAGTAGAGCTTAACAGGCTGATCCATCCCTATAAAGACTTCCAGTTAAGTATTTTCATTTTTATGTATTAATATGTCAGTTAAGTTTTTGCTTTTTAGAAATTCATTACAGAATTTTATTTACTACTTAAGATTGATTTTTTTTATTTTTAAAAAAAGATTCTAGTGGTGCCTGTAGCCTATAGGGAATAATCAGTTGTCAAAATACTTCAAAAAGCTCTAATCTTCTCCAGCAGCACCTATTAAGGACTAATTTTGCATTTCTACCTTTTGCTCCGATCAATTTATATGGTCTTCCTTTTTTTTCTTTTTTTTTTCTTTTTTGTATTCATCTCAGAATTTGTCGTTACTGGGTTTTTTTTCTTTTAAAAAAAAAAAAAAAAATTTAAGGTCAAATTTGCCTTTAGGCAATAATTAGGTGTCAATCCTTCAGGAAGCTCTAATCTTGTTTAGCAGCAATTATTAAGCTCTAATTTTTTTGTCCTATCTTTTGCTCTAAACAAATTCATATGTTTGAATTTGAATAGGGTTTCATCCTAATATTTTGCTTCTATGAATTAATCACAGGGATTCATCTAGTGATTGGGAGTGAGTTTGTTGATTGGTTTTTCCAAAAGCCTCAAAAAGAAAAAGGTCTGAACTTCTTTTTGGAGAAAGTCTATATTTTCGAAAACAATCAATGTCTCTCAGAAAACCAGCACTCCCAAGGCTTCTTCTTAAGAATGTTTCTTGCATGAGAAATGCCCAACAAATTCTAAGACATGTTAATGTCACCCTTTATGATGGAGGGTCACTAGTGTTGACTGGCACAAACGGGTCAGGCAAGACAACTTTCCTCAGAATGTTGGCAGGGTTTAATCGTCCTTCGGCCGGAGAGATTCTCTGGAATGGTCACGATATCACAAAATCAGGAATCTTCCATCAATACAAGCTTCAGCTCAACTGGCTCTCCCTTAAAGAGGCAATAAAAAATAATATGTCAGTTCTTGACAATGTTCAGTGGTTTGAAGTTCTTGAAGGGAAGCAAGGGAAGTCTTTGGCTGCTTTGGAGTTGATGGGGCTTGGAAAATTGGCTAAAGAGAAAGCCAAGATTCTGTCAATGGGGCAGCGAAAGAGGCTTCAGCTCGCCAGGTTGTTAGCGATCAACAGGCCAATTTGGTTGCTCGATGAGCCTTCAGTTGCATTAGATGATGATGGGGTGAAGTTGCTGGAGTACATCATTTCCGAGCATAGAAAGAATGGCGGGATTGTGATTGTAGCTACACATTTGCCGATTGAGATTCAGGACACTATGTATATGAGGCTTCCCCCAAGATTTCCAAGGAGAATGACCTTGGTAGATATGCTTGATCGTCGAGACTTCTAAGTTCTTTTACTATTCCAATTTTGGCGTTGACAAACTTAGAGTAAGATTTTGGTCTTATAGGCTCCATTCTTGAGACTTCTTAAGTTATTTAACCATCCCAAGTTTGGTTTTACATACTTGTTAGAATAAGATAGAAAAGAATAGAAAAGAAAATTCAATTGTCATTTTTATTTTTCTACCGTCTCATTTTCTTTTACATTATTTTAGCATTGCTCAAGCTGGGCTAATCTTTGTATTGAAATTGAACTGGTGCAGCTTCAAAGGAATTGCACTTTGATAGATTACTCTTGCATGAGTGGTGGCATTTTGTGCTCAATGACATTTATGATGTACCTAATGACACTTATTGCTTTCCTCTGGTCTCTCCCCAGTCTGCATTACATTGTCAGTGAATTTAAAGACTCTTTTACACTATTTATTTTTAGGGGTTGTTCTTTCGTTTAAAAAACTCAAAAAAAAAAAAACCCGAGTTTCAACTTTATTCAAGTTCATATTCTTTTAAGTTTTAATTTTATTCAACTTTACTCAACTTTATTTAAGTTACAACTTCAACTCAAGTTATAACTCAAATTCAACTAAAAAATTACATTTAAATTACACTCTAAGAGAACAACCCTTTAGTTTTTAGCATTGAATTGAAAAACCTTTTTGTAAGTTATCAAGTTGTCAATTGACTAATGAGAGTTGATTGCAAAAATATTCCTTTTTTTTTCCTTTTATTAATTAATTTCTACATTTTTTAGGGGAATTTCTACATCAAATTTTGACAGTCATATTTTATATTTTTTCTTGAGTTATATACATAAACGTCAACTTAGAGCATTATGAGAATAAAAAATTTCTACTATTCTATTTATTTACAAAACTATCCACGATTGTATATAAAAAGACATTATTATCCTTATATAATGAAAAGTGTTGAAAATAATGAAACAATAAAGTAGGATAATTTTGAAAATCAATGGCTCGTTTAGTTCGTCGATTTGAATTTTTAATTTTAGTTGAGATATGATTTTATATAAAAGTTTTTTATTATAGTAAAAAAGTTAGATATATTTATTTTTAAGAGCTTTTTACTATAGTAAAACTTAAATTCTAAACTCTAATTGGTGAAATGAACGATGCCCAAATCTTAAAATGAAATTTGAATATGCAAATGAAACGCACAATATTCAATAAAGGGAAAGTTTTAAGTCTCATTCAGTTCATCGATTTGAGTTTTTAATTCAAGC
This sequence comes from Morus notabilis, assembly GCF_000414095.1. Classification (NCBI taxonomy): domain Eukaryota; kingdom Viridiplantae; phylum Streptophyta; class Magnoliopsida; order Rosales; family Moraceae; genus Morus; species Morus notabilis. Next base: position 78,916 of record NW_010361004.1, on the reverse strand, counting down.
TTAAATGACGGCCTTGTTCATTTCACTGATTCAAGTTTTTAGTTTTAAGTTTCTACAGTAAAAAGCTCTCAAAAAATGTCATATCTAACTTTTTTTACTATAGTGAAAAGTTTTCAGAAAATGTTACATCTTAGCTCGAATTAAAAACTCAAATTCGCGAAGTGAACGAGGCTGTGATTTTATGTGAGAGCTTTTAATTGTAACAAAAAAGTTAGATGTGATTTTTTATGAGAGTTTTTAAGTGTAGTAAAATTGAAATTGAAAACTTGAATCAGTAAAGTAAAATCAACGAGACTTTATTTTAAAAAAACTATTAAGAGCATCCAGAAAATCAGTTTTCATTATACTGATCATTTCTTCCGAAATCTGAACGTCCCTTTTTCTCTGATTCCCGTCCAAAAACTCTAAAATCATCCTCCATAGACAACGACCATCAACCGCACCTCCACCTCAAAATCCCGGACCAAAACAATGAAAAAGCAGTCGATGGCCAAGAAACCAACGCAGGGAAATAAGAAAACAACGAAAAAGAACATTTCGACGGTTTCCTCTCCCAAAACGCGAAGCCGGACCTCTAGGAAGGGGTAATCATCATCCAAAAGCGATTCCGGCAAGAACAAGGGCACTTCTTCATCCAAAACCCACACCTTATCTCGAAGAAAGGGGAAGCATCAAATTCAAAATCAGAATGGCGCGTCCCTCAGATTCAAGTGCACAACAAGAATTTTAGTCAGAATTTTTTGAGTTTTCCTGATTACAATCTTTAACATAATGTTGTGTTGTTCAAGTACATAATCTTGATCATAATCTTGAGCGTAATGAGGTTTCTGTGATTTTGATTTTAATTTCAATTGCATTTTAGTGTATTTAATTATCATATCATTGTCTGAAATATGACAAAAAGACGAAAACAGGATCGTAAAATGTTAGTGAAAAAGAGGTTGTCAATAGTGTTGGAACTTTCAGCCGGCGGGCCGGCCCAAGGCCCAAATTTTTTGGGCTCGGCAAACAGGCCTAATTGCTGGCCCATCCAACACTATATTTTCGAGTTCGGGCTCGGGCAGCCCGAAAAGAGACACCACGTTGGAGCTCGCTGTGTTGTTGCCGTCAATTGCCGTTTGCCGAATTTTTTTTAAAATTTTTCCGGCCAAGCCCGATTTGCCTGACCCACCCGACTGCTCGAAAACCCGACCAACGGTCAAAATTTCGACTGTTAGAGCCCGACCCGACCCAAAGCCAGATTTGCCCGAATTTCCCGACCTACCCAAACTACCAAATTGCCTGAAAACCCGTCTAACAGCTAGTTTTTTTATTGTTACCCGAATTTTTGCCCCAACCCGACCTGCCGAAACCAAAAGTAGCCGGTGCATCTGAATTTTTTTGAAAAAAAAATCAATTTTTAACCCAAAAATTTCCCTATAAATACCCCCCATCACACATTTTTCTCACTTAAACTCTCTCAATCCCTTTCAATTTCTCTCAATCTCTCAAATCTCCCTCACAATTTTTCTAAAAACTATCACATTATCCTAAAGCTCTCTCTCTCAAATCACTCTTATTTTTTTATAATGGATCCTTTTGGTTATAGTGGTATTCCCGTTGATATCCAACACAACGTGGAAGAAAGATAATTTCTCACTAATGAATTTTTTACGCAGGAATCTAATAATCCGACTCCGAGCCCTGGTGGGCGTATTGGAGGTCGTGGTCGCAATGGTGGTGGGCGTGGAAAAGCGGTGAGTGCAAGTGCGACTGCGTCTGCGTCTGGAAGTGTTGCAACCTCCAGGAGGAAATGCAAGCGCACCTCGACAATTTGGGATAACTTCGACACAATTGAGGAGATCGACAATGAAGGTAACACTAAACATATGGCTCAGTGTAAATATTATTTATCTAAATTACAAGGTGACACTATTCACAGCACCGCACACTTGGGAAGACAGTCCAAAAAGTGTTTGCAAAAGCTTAGCCAATCCGGCAGACCCGAACTCTGTCAAACACAATTATCTTTTGATCGCGCAACCGGTGGTCTAACCACTTGGAAATACGATCCACAAGTAGATCGTATGGAAGTTGTGCGAATGATAGCTGCTTTAGATCAACCACTTAGTTTTGTAGAACATCCTAATTGGCAACGATATATTAAGATTGTACATAATCTCAATGCAAAGTTCACTTCAAAAACTACTCTTAGGAAAGATTTATTAAAATTATTTAAAAAAGAAAAAGAAGCATTAATAAACCTTTTACACTCGACTAGCGGGTGCGTTGTGTTAACGGCCAATAAAGATTATTTAGCTGTAACCGGACATTACTTTAAAAGATTTGATTTAAATAAGAGAATATTAGGTTTTAAATGTGTTATAGGATCACATAGCGCGGATTTAATATATAATACAATTTTAAATGTAATTGATGAATTTAGATTAAGAGATAAAGTAATGGCTATAACATTAGATAATGCTAGTGTCAATACAAAAACAATTGAGTTCTTTGAAAATGATTTAAGTTTATTCGGTGACGGTACTATTTTCCACCAACGTTGTGCATGTCACGTAATTAATTTAATAGTTAAATCAGGTTTAAAAGAAATGAATAATCACATTAAAAGAATTAGAGATAATCTTGCATGGATTCAAGGTAGTAACAAAAGACAAGAAGATTGGTTTAGATTCTTACAAGCATTAAATATATCTCTTAGAGCATTAGCGTTAGATATGTCTATAAGATGAAACTCAACTTATATAATGCTTCAACAATGCATCCCTTATAAGGATGTTATAACAAACTATATGTGTGCAAAAATAAGAGTAGGACATATAGACGCATATGATTGGCAAATTACGTATGATGTACCTCAGTGAAGGATTAGTAGTCAACGATACTAGATAATCCTTTGACTTAGTCAATGGTGGAGGGCACGGGCATTAACTTGGCCAATCCTAACTCAATTGGCAATGTATCTTAGTCTCCATTATTTCATCTGAACAAGCCTTCAGTACGACAAGAGGAATACTTGAAGAACGCCGGAATGCATTGCAAAGGGACATTGTTAAAGCCTTGGTCTGCATTAAGGATTGAGATCGTGCTAATCAACGTCTACAGGATACAATTTCTCCGGCAAGCCAAGAATGGATCGATAAATTTAATCGATTAACATTTAATTTTTAAGACGATCCTTCAGCTTCAAATTAAATTGTAAATTTATAATTTGTAAATATGTATTTACTTTTGACATTGTAATTGAATAACTTTGTAAGTTTGTAAAATTTATAATTCGTCACAAAATGATTGCACTCTTTTTTCCTTGCCAAGTTTTTATCCTAATTGGGCTTTTCTTAGTAAGATTTTTTACGAGGCAATCATGAATTACGAATTAAGAAATTAATATACAAAATTAATTTATTAAATTGTGTTAATAATGTCTATTGAATGTTAATTTTGGTTTTTATATAATTTTAACACAAAATAACTTAATAATTATAAAAATAAAAAAAGATTAAAAAAAGTCGAGCTAATTGGGCGGGCTCGGGCTGCCCAGCCGGGCTTAGGCAGCCAAATACAAGTCCGTGGCCCGTTCAAGGGCCTTCTCGGGCTCAGGCAGGCGGCCCAAATTTTTCGGGCTAGTCGGGTCAGGCTTCAGGCAAAAAATCGGTATTTCGTGCAATCGCGAGCGGTCCATCTAAATTTCCAGCACTAGTTGTCAATTCACTGATGTCTACATCATATTAATCAGCTTTTGATATATATTAGTTTCATTATCATAAGTAGTGTTTCATTGTGATAAAGATTATTAACTTTTGATACATTTTAGTTTTCATTTTCAAAAGTAGTGTTTCATTATAAATAGGTTGCAACACCAGATTCTTTTGTGCCATAAAATATTTTTCATTATCAAAAATAGTGTTCCATTGTAAGAAAGATCATCTTAACCTACTGTTAATTTATATGTTTTACAATTTCCATAATTTGTTTAGTCAATCTAAATTGTAATTGCTTTATGTATTTACCACAATAAATTTGTATTCTTTTTTATTATAAGAATATTACATCGCATGCTATAATGTGGTTTTAACCATGGTTTACATGCACTTGGTAGTCCTATTATCCAGGGACAAATGAAGTGTTGGTATATACGGTAAAAGTTGCGCAGCGGAATATTAAAAAATTTACATAAAACAAAAACAAAGTCAAATCATATTTATGATGTTATATATCATAAATACAAAAGATTTATATCATACTTTTAGGTGACAGACTATTGAATCTCGAAGACGACTACAACGAGCGGAATAAACACAGGAAGAGCCTTACCAAGTCGTCTCTCAGCTATTCTCTTTTCCACGACCGGAGTGTGAGTGGGCACACGTCATTCAATCTCCTACTTGGTATCTTGAACTCCTTCCAACCACAAGAGAGCCAAAGGAAAAACGTTCTTGATGTTTGAACAGTTTTTTCTCTCAAGAACCCTTACCAATAGCTCTCAAAAAGTCTCTCAAGTGATCTAATTGACTCTGGGATGTAATGGGCTATTTATAGAGGTAGGTTAGACTTGTTTCACAATTAAGTTAAGTTTTCAGATCTAAAATTGCGATAAAAATCGTAACTAGTTTGTGCCACGTAGATTGTCTGATTAACCGGACAAGTATGTCCAATTAAACTGTACAACGAACTTTGTTTGTACTACATAACTGTGTTTGGTTTACCAGATGTAGCCCACCCGTTAACTGAACCCAGTTTTCTAGGCCCATTTTGTAAAACAATAACATTAATTTAATTAATTTATCTTGAATTAAATTACACAATTAATTCAACCGACAAATAACTCTTAAATTAATTCAAACACTTTATTAATTCAACCAATTTATCTTGAATTAATTAAATAATTAATTCAACCAATAAATCATCATGAATGAATTTCATCTGATTTATAACCAATTGCAGAAATAACTAAGTTACCAAGTTGTAAGAAATACACCGTATCATATCAAGAAAATATACGAGCTAGCAGAGGGAGCTGATGGACATGTATTGATCAAACTACTATAATCACGACAGTATTTGTTTACTCTCAAGTTCATCACATGATTATAAGTTCTCGTGCTACTTCACTAAAAGCCTAGAACTGCACTCTCGATCAATATAATATATTTACAAAGCTCTAATTAGCTCTTATCTGTGACTTTATTATATTGCGTATCATCCCTATAGGATATCCATAATCGACTTGAGGTCAAGTTCCGTTTTACCTTTCCGATTACATTTATCTTATGTTCCATTATCACTCCATTAGAAAACCATTATTCATACCAGTACAAATAGTAAACCGTTAGATAACACAAAGTAGTCTAAATGTTGAACGCTCATGTTTTTTAATCCTCGGATGATGCCATAAGAGGATATCATTAACTCTTTTAATACATGCTATGGATTCCATATCAATGAATAATAAATCTAGGCATACATGAGTTATACTCCCAAAGTAACGATAAGCGTATCTTTACACAATGTCAAGATGTCTCTCTTTGGCACATCAAAAGGCACAGTCAAGTATACGGGTTTATTATTCATCTCAGGATAAAGGTGATAGCATATAATTAGTCAAAAGTGAATTGCTTTATTCAAATGAAATTATTAATTATGCCTCTATTTGTTTCAACAATCCGAACTGTTATTTAGGATTCAAACGTAATTCAGGCTTTAAATTAATGTTTGGGAGTGGTCAATTTAAGGACAATTCAAACCATTAACAATGGTTGAAACCTTTGATTTACAATTCACCTCCCTCCCTCCCCCATAAATTCTAACAATTTTAATTGTTTACTACAGTGAAAACAATTTTGATTCTACTTTTTCTCTCTCTTTAATTTCAAGCTTAAAAATATTATAACTTTTTTCATTTTAATATCGCTTGAGATGATTTTTTTAATGTGTTTATAATAAAGAGAGGAACAAATCTCCATCCATATCGCATATTTTTAGATGTCATTTACAATGAGATTTTATAAGATTTGTTACAAAACTCTAATAATAGTTTTTAACACTTTATCAAAACACAGTTTGAATTTTATTCGCAATTCAAATTACAATTTATTTGTGTATCTAAATACCGGTTCGAATCACAATTCAATTCACCACAATTCAAACCACCACAACTCAAACCAAATCAACAATTTAAGGGTCCGTTTGGTGTAAGGATTGAAATCAGGGTGATTTGAGTCTTTTGATTCAGAATCATGATTTGAATCATGATTCAGAGTGATTAGAACCTTCGTTTGGATGTGTATATGCATGATTCTGATTCTAACTTGAAATGTGATTTGAACCAGTGTTTGGTTGTCATGTTTTCTGAATTAAATGTAATTTAAAAAATTATATAAATGTAATAAAAAATTATAAAATAAATGTAATTTGTCTGTTTCACCGCACGACTGATCAAGAATTTTCCGGCATTGACCAATTCTATGAGAGACCCAGCTCCAATAGTGCCAGATCGGTGAGCTGAGCTGAACACTGAAATTGCATTTCATTATTTTCGACTCAAATCAGGTGTATTGACCAAAAATGAAGATTCTTTTGAGATTTCGATGTGTTAATTTTGTTTTCCATCTAAATCCTTGTAATTCATACCCCCTCAATCTGAATCAGATTCAGGGGATTTCCTGTTTCTCAACCCACTTGAAGAAAAAACAAAAATTAATACTTCAAAGCCATAAATATGTTTCCATTGCCATACATGCGTTCCACGTTTTGCCACAGGAGTGAAAAGTGTATTAACTGGTGTTAAGCTGTTGAGAAAAATCTGGTTAAAAAAAAAAGTTTTCAGTGACATTCGCGTATGGGGTTTTTTTTTTTTTTTTCTTTTTCCTCCTATTTCTATTTCTATTGCAGTTTTCCTCTTCTGCTGAGAAATGGGTTTTTCTTTAACGTCTCACAGGTTCAAGCAATGAGGTTAAAAGAGAGGAGGATAAGCAGAAAACACTCGGCTTTTGGCATTTCGCAAGCAAAATTCAGCTGCTTGAGGAGAACGAGACGAGTCAACTCGTGAGATCGGAGCTCGCCTCGCTCGGCGTCGAGTACACATGGCCGGTGGCAAAGACCGGCGTGGGGGCTTCCGTGGGGAGCGGAGCTCATCCCTGGTTTGCCCTTATAGCGGACATGGACGCCATTCAGGTTCTCTCTCCAAGCGCTTGCATTACGAGCACAGTGTTTTTTACTGTGCACTTGGGTTTCAAACTATTCTGATTCTAACCTATTTTGGACTTCCAAACACAGATTCAACCTTAATCCTAGGATCTGAATCCCTCAATCCTCCTACCAAACATGCACTAAAATATTGAACCAAACAGGCCCTAAAACAATTTAACTTTGGTCCGATCTAATGTAGATTTGACCAATAGGAACTATATCAATGTTTCTACCCATGGAGTCCCACCTCCGACGACCAAGACAAGCCGTCTCAGTTAGAAAGTAGACAACATAACAATCTTAACATGAATAAAATACCCAATTTTATTCCATCGATTGCGGATCATGTTGCTCAGACCATCATCTTTAGATTAATAGCTTCCGTATATTCTTCACATTATATGCATGATCTAAAGATTTAGAGCGACGGTCTCAGATTTATAGTTTGCTTATCATATATTCAACTTATATGAATGTAAATGGGACAAAACACTTGATATATGAAATAAACAAATCTTTATTAAATAGTCAAAAATGTCTAATAAACATTGTTACATTTATTCATGAAGGACATAAATGCTAACAATCTCCTACTTGCACTTCATTTGAATAAATGTGACATGTTAGGCATCCCTATAGCCTTGACATGCTTCTCAAAGACCTTAACCGGTAGGGTCTTCGTGTACAGGTAAACCATATTGTCCATCGATGCGATATTGCATATTTCCAGATGCCTTTCTTCTATAAAGTCTCTTATCACATGATACTTTTTGTCAATATGCTTATTCATTTTCTGATATCTTGATTCTTTAGTATTGGCTATTGTCGCACTTGATCAACCAAGTCATCGATTTTGGGCAACAAGTACTTGTTCTTCATGGTCACCTCATTCAATTCTCAATAATTGATGTAGAGTCTCATAGAGTCGTCATTCTTCTTCACAAACAACGCTAGAGCTCCCTGTGACGACTGACTAGGTTGAATAAAACCATTGTCATTCTTCAGTTGGGTTTGCAACTCTTTCGCTTTAAAAATTGGTTCAGTACATGATGCAAGCTCGATATTAAATTTGATTTCTCTTTCTGGGGGTAGCCTGACAGGTATTTGGGAAATACTTTAGAAAATTCCCCAATAACTAGAACATCTTAAACTTCGCTTTCTCTACCTGGCTTTATAAACTATACTTGCGAGAAAAAACCTATGTAACTGCCTGTTTACAACTTCCTTGCCTTCATAGCCGACAAGAGTAACTTTGGCCTTTTACTCAATTCGGCCACAATCACAAATCGTTGTTCTGATCTTCTGGTTGGAAAATCACCTTTCATTGCAAGTACTTGATAGAGGCCTTATACTTACCCAGGAATTTCTTCCCGATAATCACGTCATAATCACACAAGTCAATTCTCATAAGGTCAGCAAAGAGTTCTCTTTCAACATGGAACCATCCGTAAATAATATGTGGATATTATCACTTCCCAGAGGGTAGTGTAGTAGGGAACTCTGTCTCATAGGCTCATGAATTCTCCCCAAGCTTTGCATTTGGTTCAAGAATTCGTGTTATTGTTCAAATCATGATTTGTGGCTCGCTACAGTATTTTTTCTCATAAAAAACACACGTAAATCGAAAATGATTTTGAATCATGATTCTAAATCCATCAACCAAATATAAGTAAAAGAAGAAGCTACAAGTGAATGTGTAGCACTCCTATCAAAAAGACATGCATTTAAAGATAACATTGGGATGTGGTCTTTAACAACATTGGAGATTTTGGCAGCCACTTCCCCCTTCGTCATCGTTTGGATAAGAGCATTCGTAGGTGGGGCTTTTAATCATTCTTGATTTATGATTAGTCGTAATAATAATTAACAGCTTAACTCGTAAAATCTCATAATAATAATAATAATAATAAAATAACTTATAATATAAATGAAGAAAAACAATAAAAACTAAAATGTCATTCTTAAAAACATGGATGCGTCTCGCGTGATATTCCTTTTCCACACCACGCACACATCCACGCCATCGTCTTCCACCTTAAACTTTACTTTTTCCACTATCTGCAACATGCAAAACTTAGGGTAAGCGATAACACTTAGCAAGTACATCCTATTCCTTAACACTTAGCAAGTATATATATATATATATATATATATATATATATATATATCATAACACCAAACATACTAGTCCAATTTATGATTATTATCTTGTTTACTTAAATGGACCCTACGCAACGTACCAATGCGCGAAACTAGGATGAATATGGGGTAGTGATCCCCATCACCCACCGAGGCAACATAAAATGTTACGAGGTGAACTTCGGCCTCGGGCGAACCTTGTGCCTAAAAACGTACGAGCGAACCTCATGCCCGGTACATGCCTTTCAATTATTAGCCTTGTTTCTTAGTTAAGGTTCTTTCATATTGTCTTCATAAATCATGAGGAATAAAACTTATCATGATGCATCACAACTTACATAAAATCCTCATTATAGTACCTTATAATCACGGCTATCATAAGTGCATATCATGTCATATTATAATTTTCATAAAATGCATCATCATAAATAATTTCAAACATAACTCATCATCCAAATTAACACCAATTATTATATTATATATTTTAAACAAACATGTTGCAGGTGAGTGATGTACTTACTTGATTCGCTAGCTTACTTAGCTTTTTGTTGTACAAGGTGACGGCTGCCCCGGTTTACGATGCACTCTTCCTCTTAAGTGTTCATGTTAAATCATTCCATAATAATGTTAGAAATCAGTATTCATATCATTAAGACATTGAATGATAGCATAATTCGTCTCATATCATCATTACATAATTATACAATCATCACAGTACCATTATTATTCACATAAAATCATGATTCATAAAATTAAAAAACCCTGACCCTCACTCACTTAGAGAATTATAATCAATTTATATAAATTATTTCTTGACTAAAACTTTGATAGCATGAACCTAACATATAATAGTAAAAGCATGAATTTTATCTCAATTAAAAACCATAGGGGAACAGTGATTTTCTAATTTTCAAAGTCGGACAAAGAAGTCAGTAAAGTAACATAGTTCACAGAGCATATATACACTTGGTTAACATATTAATAGCAATCTCAAAAGTTTTACAGATTAAAATACTCTCTTTTGCTTGTAAAATGAATTTTACAAAAAGTGTCATAAAATTTGTCAGTAAACGTGAAACAGCGAGCAGTCACCGATCAAAAACCCATAATAACTAAAATATGCTTAGAAAAATTCTGTAAAACTTCCTAGACAATTAAAACATATAAATACATTACATACCCAAAAATCACAGTAAGATAAAATCATATCAATCTTATACACCTTCTGAAACTCAAAAACTACATGCTTCACAGACTATAACCAACCTTGAATTCTAGGTAATTCATAAACCCCTAAAATTTTGTGCAACGACCCAGCTTCTGTATCCATTACTAACCATAACTTAATGCAGAAAAATGACATTAACTTTTTAAAACATCTTACAAGTAAAATACTTAGGGTGTTTTTGGCTGTTTTTAAAAATATTTTTGCACGTCTTTTGAGGCACGAAAACGATCTGCAAACCGCGTTTGTTTAGCAAATATTTTAAAAATAAAAACGAAAATAAAAAAATAAAAATAGTTTTTGTAAAAAAGGTAGGAAATGATTAGTAGTTTTTTTCCCTTTTCCGTTTTTATTTTCTAGTACTTACCAACAATGTTACAATAAATATTTAAATATGACTATAACGAATAAATAGATAGTAATTGTGACGACCCTCCTATGAGGCCGTCAACGTAACTTAAATTTTTAACTTGTACTTATTGGGGTTTCTTAAAATTTGCGGAACATTTCTTTTTTATATATATATAAGAAGAAATACTTTCATAGTTCATAACAATAATTTCAAAAGAATGAATCACTAACTTTCTTAAAGTTTTTCTTAATTTTAGTTAAGATAAAACATTCTATAAATATCCTTCAAACGGAGCAGCGTTTGGACTCTTGTTTCAAATACTCTTTAAAAGCCTTTCTAAAACTAGCCAATTCAATCGGGCCATCTCATTTGACTTTAAAATGAATTTCGTGAGAAATCTTAAATTCAAGTACATCTTAAAGTCCTTTTAAAATCAATCATTTAAATCGTCATGTTTAAAATTCATTTATTTGTTGCATGCACTGTTGCAACGTTCTAAAACTTAAATACTCAAAAGTAGGGTTGTTAGCTACAACCTCGGTTTTCTTAACATACATATGTACGTATACTTTTTAAACATACATGCTTGAAACCTTTGAATCATATAGACATATACATGATTTTTCTTAAACTTACTGCGGAACATAACTGCGTGAGCAGTATCCATTCCCATCTCCACCATTCGTCCGCCGCTTGCCATTGCCCTTCAAGAATTGCTGATAGGTTCCTTACCTACAACATGAACATATCTGATTGAGCTTTCGCTCAGCAAGTAGGAACTATATCTCACAAAATAACTGTAAGTACACATGAATAAATATGCATGAGCTGATTATGCTTAATTATGATGTCTTATAATAATTTTATTATCTTATCTTATCTTTCTTACTGATGGGCCCGAGTGCTC
>NW_010361004.1:37915-66525 GCF_000414095.1 Morus notabilis | reverse complement strand
ATTAATTATCTTATCCTTATAATAAGTCTAATAATTTAGTTAACTAATTTTAGTAATTAATTAACCCTCTTATTCATATACTAACTACATAAGTTAGTTAACTAATCTTAGTAATTAATTAACTTCCTTAACCATATTCTAAGTCTTAGATAATTTAATTAATTAGTTTTAATAATTAATTAAATTATCATCCATAATACACTTTTAATAAACTTTACTTTACCTCACTTGACGGCCTCATAATAGTGTTGAGGTCCATATTTACCATCGTAAAATTGAGGGTCTAGCGTATAGTTTCTTTATGATTTTCGCTTACATGCTTATTTAAAAACCGTTAAGTTTTATTGAAAAACTATATACGACGCTTAACATAAACATAATCCTAATTCACGAATCTCATAATTAACGTATTTCGTGAAAATCATACGCCTTATATGACTATCTTAATTAAAATGTAAGCAAGGTTTGTAGTTGCCTGGATTCCGAGCTAAGCAGTTCTGATAGTATCTCGCTTGTCGTGTCCTCCTGCGTATTCCTCAAAACTAATTTTGGGAAAAGGTGCAAGCACTATGAATGATCCTTGAGGAACATCGTAGCTTTAAACACTCAATTCTGATCTTCACTTGTTTAGTCTAAACCACCTCAATATGCGTGCAACCAGTACCAGACCATTCTTATAAGAATTGAATTTGGTTGAACGGACGTCACCATTTCGTTCAACACGTCAAAACGAGTCGGGATATGGTCTCGGATCATCAAACGGATGTTGATAGCCTGAGAAACGACACCTCGCCGGAATATGGCGGCGGCGTACGGCGGCGGAGGCTCCCGGAGAGTTTTTCCGCGGCGGACTTGGGGCCTACCCCCTTAACTTGACCCTTCTGAGTCCATTGGTGCGGTCAATTTCACACCATTCGGCCTGTAACAGTACCTATCGGGACCGGCAACGTCGGTAAAATCCGGCAACCCAAATCTCAGTATTCCGGTCAACAATTCTTAAAATTGGTTGAGGGGTTTTCTTACCCGCTTCCTTCTGAGTGTTGTGACACCAAAGTCACTACGATCCAACGGTTAGATCGTCAGAACCACCTCTTCCCTCCACGGAGAGAGAGAAACGACGGCGGCGGCGGCGGTGATTTCGGCCACCATAGACGGTGGCGTTCCAGCCAGAATCGAGCTGTGAAAATGGATGGGTTTTCTTCATCTTGCTGTACTGAGTCCATAGGGACTGAAATCATCTCAATCGGAGGTCGGATGGTGGAGATATCACGACGGGAAGAAATGGGTATTTTCAGAACTTCCGCCGGCAATTGCGGCTGACTCCGGCGGAGTTGGAGGTCGTGCCGTATGTCGTTGAACTTAGCTTGTCGAGATCTTTCTATTGACACCGGCGGTGTCAAAAACGGAGGTCGGAATCTCAACTTGGGTATTTGGCCATTGATGGTTTTGTGAGAAAACGTGATTTCCTCTAAACAGATTAAATTTATACTAATTGGAGGTAATTAGTTTAGCTCACGTAAGTTAATCTACTACTTACAGTCCAATATTAATTTCTGAATAATTCAATATTGTTTTATATTCTTACTCGCGTAATATTTCAAACTGTTTCAAGTCTTGAAATTAATTTTTAGACTGAACAAATTCTAAATTTTAATTTTCTGTATTCTATCCCGAGAATGACGTTTCTGACAGTGTCAACTCCCGAGCTCATATTGTACCCATCTACTATAGGTATTTATCTTGCGACTTTAACCTAACTGTCTAGCAATTAAGGATTTTTTTCTTCTTTTAAAATGTCAGTGCGTTTTTTTTTTATATGCCGCTAACATCGTGATGTGCTTAGAGATTCTTGAAATTAAGATTCTCAAACTATACTTGTACTGAAAATTATTCCGCCTTAAAATACGGCGAGAATTTATCGATCGAATTTACTTGATCGAAACATGAACTTAACATGAAATCTGCTATAGAATTTAGGAATACATATATTAATTCCATAAATCCTCCATTCACAAAATAATATAATATTTTCTAGGAAAATTCTTGGCTTAAATAAATAAATTGTATTATCTAATGTCTAGGATTTTCTTAGTCATTACAGTAATACTTAATTATTAATTAATATTAAATTATTATTATTATTCAATTTTTAATTTTATTAATAAAAATGATAAATAATAATAGTACTTAATTATTTAGTTAAAGATTAATTGTCGAATATTGATTATATAATATATTAATAATAGAATAATTAATATTAGGTTATTAAATAAATAACTAATAATAATATATCAATCATATATATTAATTATAATCTATTAATTAATAAATAGTTGATAAATAAAAAATAGAAATTACTCAATTAATAATCAATATTAAATATAATTAATTATGTAATATACTAATCAATAGTAATTAATAATTGATAATTAGTAATTCGTCAGTATTTGAAGAATAATTATCAAAAATTGATCATGCAATATATCAAATAAAAGATTATTAAATAAATGTTAGGAACTAATTAACTAATTATTTAATTATGTAACTAAAAAATAGTTATTTAAATAGTAAATTAATATTAATATATTATTTATATACTAATCATTTTTTAATACACTTATTAATTACTTATAACTAATAAATATGTATGTTACTAACATTAATAATTACTTATAACTGATTATTAATTACTATTTTTTAATTATTTAGCATCCTAATTCATTATATATATAATTTAATTACTAATGTGCTCATTAATTATAATATATTCATTATTATTCTATTATTAATATATTATTTTTTGTTTGTTAAGTGGTTATCAATTATTAATTACTTAATATATGAATTTAACATTATTAATTATATGTACTCGAAATAAAATTTCGTAAATATAACTAAACACGATTTTACTTTTTTAACATACTCAAAATAATCTCTTAAAAGACCAATCAAACGTAATTTCAGAATCGGCCTTAAAATGATTTTTAAAACAATCTCATTTTCACTTTTGTACTGAAAATAAAATCATTCTGAAAACATTACCCAACGGGCCTAGTGAGAATGATTTTTGTGAAAGAATTAGAAAAATATTAAAAGTTATTTTCTCTTTTTTTTCATTTTCTAGTACTTATCAACAATGTTATAATATATTAATTAATAATTATAACAAAATACGATTTCACTTTTTTATTATACTCAAAATAATATTTTAAAATTTTAACTAAACGTAATTTCAGAATCAGTTCTAAAATAATTCTCAAAACAATATCATTTTTACTTTTGTACTGAAAATAAAATTATTTTAAAAACGTTACCAAACAGTCCTAAGTTTCTAACATTTAAAAACCTAAAAATACCTCTAAACTCTCTCCTTACGACCTGAAAAATCAAAGCATTTCTACCAAAGAAGAAGCGCCACTGTCACTGTCCAAGAGAGATAAAACCCAGAAAGGCTACACTTCTATTACGAATTTGGTGGGAGGAAAAATTAAGATATAAGAATAGTCACAAAAATTTATTTGGTTAAGGAAAAAAAAAAAAACAACCACCAAAGGTCCAAAAGTTAGGAACCCAGTTGAAAGGAAATAAGGGTCCCACTCCCAACCACTGGTTCTTCCGGTGGCAATTTATTTCTAGACTCCTTCATCCTCAAACTTGTCGTATTCTCAAACTACAAAAAGATATTATGGAGCATAATACAAAGAAAAATGAGATTCGGCAACTCGACTAATAAGATTTCGTTCATTTCACTTATTTAAATTTTTAGTGTAAAATTTTTATAATTAAAAATTCTCAAAAAATATCACATTTAATATTATAGTTAAAAACTCTAAAAAAAATATCACATCTCAATTCGAATTGAAAATTTAAATTTATAAAACGAATAAGGCCCAAGTGTTCTGGAATTAAAAAAAGAAAAGTATACCATAAGAGTTGAGACGAAGGTGGCTTTTTTAGTGTTGGAGCTTAGTGACTCCCGAGGGAGGCATGTTGGGTAGAAAAAAATGATGGCAATCTTGTAATTAAATTGAATAAAAAGACGTTATTTTGATAAGTGTAGCTGATGCATCTCAAGGGACGCGTAGCAAAAAAAAAAAAAGACTACGGTTTGAACGGACGTCTGATTCAACGTCTGAATTTAACATTTCTCTACTTGACAAATCAAATAAAGAAATTCTGAAACTCTAGATTTATTAAATTAATATTATTTTTTTAAGAATCGTACAAATTTTAATATTAAATTTTAGATATACAGGAGAGAGTTAAAGATAGACTAGAGGAGAGAGAACAAAGATTGGTAAAAAAAAAGAACGGTAAAAATAACAAGAAAATAGTAAAATTAGAAAATTAAAAATTAAAAACATGAAATGATCTATTAATTTTAATACATTGGTAAATTGACCATTTACTTCTATAAGTTTCAAACGAATGCCTGTTTTTTATAATTTCTCATCACTTTTATGAAAAGATCACTTTTTTTAAACAGGGTATAAAATAACCTTTTGTACCCAAATTTAATGTGAAATTTCGAAATAACTAGTAGGAAAGTTGGTAGAAAGTTAAATACTATAGACTCTTTTTTTTTTTTCCTTCAGTTTTATTCAAAAAATGATTGCTACTCTTGATATCAAAATAGGGATCAAAATAAGACTTCTCCTATACTTTGAGTACATTTAAGGACTAATCATTTCACAAACTCAAAAGGGTTAGATTCCCCCCTCCCTAATCCCATTTTCCTATTCTTTTTTTTTTTTTTTTTTCAACTCATCAAAATACATGCTAAAAAGCTCTAAAATACTTTGACAGATAAGAATATACAACCAAGCCATCCAAAGAAAACAACTCTTGATTTTCTTTTCATTAGATTCTTATAAACATTTTAAGTAACTTCCTAACCTGGTATGGATGACATTACAGATTTATTAAAGTAAAAAAAGCTAAATATAAAGGCTTATTCAAACTCTTATCGTTGAGAGAGAGCAGAAGGCCCTACATCCCATCAATACACACATCCATACCAGTAAGTTTCAGAGCTAAACGATATGCGTTTTTATTGGACAAAAACAAAAAACACAACAAAAAATTCCATACAATGATCAAACTCTTATCCAAGACAACGCATATTCAGATGACACATTGCGAGGACTCGGTTGTCATGCACGCTGCAAACCAGAAATCGCATTCCATGCCCGCTACCTCTCGAGAGAAACGAAAACTCGAGTTTTCTCATATGCTTATGCTCAAACTTAATTAAAAGCTTGGATTAGGTGCATGCTGTTCATGTTCCCCAAGCATACGTATTTCATCCGGTATGAAAAGCAACTAATTTTACACATTTGGGAGAAAAGAGTAATGCCTAATGTAACTTTCAGAATTAGGAAAATTACTCAATTTTCCAGATTTATCCATACAAAACATTGAGATACAACAAAACATCTCTGTCCAAAAACCATTATATGAGTAGGAAATAAACTCTTTTATTCAAACATATAAATGTTTTCTTGATCTCTCAATTGGAGACTTCTTAGTAAGGGAAGATAAGGATAATGACTCAAATTTTCCCAATTTTGACCAAGGGGAGGAATTTGAAAAAATTTCAAATTTGAAGTGCTTTTTAGTACTTTAATGAAATGGGAAGGTAGTCCTAAATAAAAAAACAAAACAAAACAAAACAAAAAAAAGACGGGAGAGGCTATTGATAACTTCCCCCGAAATTATGTTGACTAATACTTTTTCAAGAAAGGATTTAAATATATGTAATTCCAAATATTCTTCCATTCCATATGATACAAAACCTTCTCGTACTGTTTGACACCTCCAAATAGAGCCACCTACATAGTAATATGATACAAAGTGGAGGGATTCGTTCCCTGATTCGAATCATGATTCGTGGTTCGCTACAGTATTTTTTCTCACAAAAAATACACATAAATCGAAAATGGTTCGAATCACATGGTTTGAATCCTCCAACCAAACGAATAGGATTCACATTAAAAGAACAAATGAAAATGCATTTTGTTAGTGGACACAATTACATGAAACTCACCTCAGCTGAAATCATCCTTTCGTTAACACCAACAAGTCCATATTCGAGGGCCTCAGACACGCCATGATCATTGAATATTGTTTGTAAATATGTAAGCAACTAACCCTGTATATGAGTATCAGACATGGTTGACTATATTAGACAGAACTTGGTTTTTCAGATGCAATTTTGTTTATAGTTTCTGTTTCGGTACAAAACAAATATACATGCCGTGGTGTCATTGGCAATGTGGATGGCGTCCTCCTCAGTTTTGAACCCACAGCCGGTTCAAGACATTTGAGAGCCTTACGTGAAACTTTTATATTTGGCATATTACCTAAATATCACTTTATATTAGACCTATTTAATTTTTAATAACTAATTACACATTTAAGTAATGTTTTTTTTATGAAGTATTGTTGTTTTTCATGTTTTATTTTTTTTATTTTTTATTTTTTTTACTCAATGCTTCAAGTATATATTATATACATATTCTGAGGGGCAACTTTTTTTCTTTGGAAAACTGCTCTGGAGATAAGAATGATGAAAAAAGTTACGGAAGTTAAAAATGAGAAATAAGCATTCATCTAAAGTATATTATTTATCTCCAACTAAGTTGTCTTATTAGAAAACGAAACCATTCGTTTGATGAATCTTTATTTCTAATTTTTGTTAGTCCTATAAATAAATATATAAAATATGCTACATATATAGTTGTATTATATGTATTTATAGGTATCATGAGAAGTTGTATGAAGATAGATATATAAATATATAGAACTGAAACTATGAGAAGGATTTTTTTTATGGGAATTCAGTTTCAAAGTTTACATTTTTGTTAATAAATACATCCATCAAGCTCTACTGAAAAAAAAAAAAAGCAAAAGAATTTCTAGAGGTTGCAATTTTTTAAACATATATATGTTAAAAATAGTGTCTTTAGAGTCTGAGATGTAATAAGGATATTTGTTATTTAATTAATAAAATAGTTTATGCATTATTTATGTGCATGTATTATTGAATACTTTATGAATATCATGGAAAATTTCACGATTATTTATGTGACCTTCAATATTGTATACAAGTGTTACATACGAGAGGATAATATTTAAGAATAATAATCAAAACAATGTTCGTAATAAATTTAATTAAAGTTATGGAATCTACTAATAGATGAACTCAAGTTATCAGCCTAATCATTCGCTAGGTATCTATCTTTAGACCTGTTTAGTTTGCTGATTTGAGTTTTTAATTCGAGTTGAGATGTGACTTTATGTGAGAACTTTTTACTATAATAAAAAAGTTAGATGTGACTGTTTCTAAGAGCTTTTTACTATACGAAAATTCAAATTCTAAATTTGAATCAGTGAAATAAACGGGTCTTTATAAATTAATATGATTAATTTATTATTGTATAAATTAATATAATTTATAGCGTATTCAAAATTTTTATAAAATTTTTTGTTATACACAATCCGTATTTTCACACGTTCACACACGAAGTCAATTTGAAAACCCACAAAAAAAAATATATATATATATATTATAATTTGGAATCTGAATGTAATACACATTTATCGTAGAGATTTCCAAAATTGAGTGGCTAATATTATGATTTGATAGGAGGCCTTCATTATTGTATATATACATTTGTTATATTTGTAATGTGGAAAAATTAGGGCCTTGTACGGCTCAGGGGCCTTAGGCAAGTGCTTTACTTGCCTTGCCCTTGAGTCAGCACTGTTTGAACCGCAAAAGGGGCGCTACAAGTCCAAATAATTCCTCTCTGAATCAAACTAAAATGGTAAGAGTGTGTAAAGCGTCAGAGAACATAATTTATAGAACTGAAGGAACATGCTGAGTCAAGCACAACTAAACGACAGAATATAATCCCCAAAAAGTAATAAAAAGTAGACGTTTCTGCACTCGAAAACGTTTCGAAAACCAACATTGGGTCGCTCCCTTACTCCCCTTGGTCTTACACACATGGGTACGAGCATATGACCCTAAAATTTCTTGAATAATTAGAGATAGTTTCCCATTTAAAATTTAGAATATTTTCTCTCTTTTTCCTTGTAAAATTCGGCCACCACAGTGTCTAACACAGTGTGTGTGACACTTATAGTAAATAAGGAAGGAGAAGATTTCTCCTTTATCCAATTTTCAATTTTGGCTCAAATTCTAATTCTAATTAATGTCAAACTTTCCTTAAATTTGAATTTCAATTGCATAACTTGTCAAACTAGTAAAAGGATAACTTAGAGAGCAAGCAACTGAATCCTCTTAGAATTCAACTAGTGCCACACGCCCCCGCACCCAGTGATTGGGAGTGTGGCATATGTGGTCCAATCACATTATTCTTTCTAAAAATTAAATTAAATAATCACATTATTTAATATATATTTAATTCTTAATTAATTATTTACGGTGATATAATTTAGAATTCTATAAATCTAAATTTACTGTTTTACTCTAAGTGTCTTGTAGAATTAACATGATGACACAAAGACTCATGAACCCATAATATGAAGCTCCAATAAAATTAATAATTAATTAAACTCTTTAATTAATTAATTAATTCTATTAATTCCAAAAGTTGTTATACTATAAACTTGTAATTGCACTCTTGATATTATAGACAATTAATTACATATGTGAAATGTTCATTTGATAGAGTCACTTCATATAGATTGGTCCTCCATAAATAATTCATAATTAGAGCTAGGTAAAATTCGTTAACCTCTCTAATTACATATTTATCCTTGAGTATCATTGATTTTCTAATGGATTGTGATTCATAAAACACATTCATGAATCAAAACTCCTACTAATCCAGGTACTGAATCAATCCTCAAGGGAATTATTTATCTGTTTTTTTCTCAAGAAGGAATGGATTTCATCTCATCATATTAGCATTCTTGACTACCTATTTCTCCATGTCTCCAAGATACAAGGATAAGATCTAAATGTGTCGAGATCTTTACCGAGTAAGTCAAAAGACACAAATACATAAATAGGAGTCTGCTAATAACTAAGGATTAAGATCATTATATATATGATCATCTATAGACTCAATAAGAAATTCTATACTTAACGAAAATTATTAGAAATTCATATTGTGTATGTGCCTCAGTCCTACATACTCTCATTAAGTAATATATACACTCACTATGATATCTCGACATATCAACGATTAGATAAGATTGTTCCATTCAGAATGGGAATAACATGTATTAATAATGTGATCAACTAAAGATTCTGAATTTTAATCGATAACCATTATGAACTTTATGTTTCTATCATAATCCTTAAATATTATCCTCTAGTATATAACATTTACATACCATATTTAAAGTCACATAAATAATCGTGAAATTTTCAATGATATTCATAAAGTATTCAATAATACATGCACATAAATAATGAAATTTTTACTTTATTAATTAAATAATAAAATTTTTAATTACATCTCATACTTTCAGGACATTATTCTCAACACTACATGTTAGTGGATACATATCCATTACTAAAGATGAAAAACTCGAAAAATAAAAAGAACACTAATTTGAAAAATCGGATCTCCATTTATAAGTTCATTCAAGGAAAAGAAATTGTAATGACAGGGAAAATTCAAGAGCTAAATCTTGAACTTAATCTATTGCCTATGTTATGTTATTTGCTTTTAAGGCTAATACTTAAATAATTGCAGACTTATACTGATATGTCGTTTTACTAGACTTGTGATGTCTTGTAAGCTCAAACGACATGTTGTTTGAGGAGTTTAGCTGCTGGTCATTATATCTTGATACTAAGAGTATGTTTGGTAGGAAAAAAAAGTAGAAAGAAGGAAGAAGGTGGATGGATTTTGGGAGGAAAAATAAAAATGTAAGTTGTTTGGTAGGAGAGAAAAGAGAAAAGAAGAGAATGGAGTCGAAAATAATACATGTGGGCCTCACTATTTTTTTTCTTTCCACAAGTGGGCAGAAAATGGGATGGAAAATGGGGACAACTCATTAAAGTGAGCAAAGTTACTAAACTATCATTTTCTCCATCAACATCCAAATAAAAATTTTAAGGTATAAAAATAATTTATAAGTAAGATTTTTTCTTTCCTCCCAATTTAACTTTCAATACCAAACAAGTGAAAGTAAACTCATTTTCTTTCCATCTTCTCATACCAAACAATATAAAAGAAAATCAATTTCCTTTCCATCATTGCTATTTTTCATCACTTTCATATTTTCTTTCTATCATATTTTCTTTCTTTCCTACCAAACATAGCATAAGGGTTGAATTTGGTCGTTTTGATCGAATTCCTCTAGGTTAATATAACTTGTTGAGAGGTTGTACGCAGCTGTGGACATTTGGTGAATGAAATTGGGTTTCAACCCCCTTGTTTCCCTGTGAATTTCCTTTTGTTTCTCTGAGTTTTCCCTTCTTGGTTTGGACGAGATCCCTTTCCAATTTGTCACCAGATCTGTTTCTGCAACTTATAGTTGGGTGTAAATACTAGGTACTGGGAATGGAACAAATATACATAAATAACCACAAGAATATAGATTAAGAATATAATAATCAATGTTAAATGACTGCCTATTGAATGACAAAACGAGAACAAGTCATTAACGAAATAAAAAAGTATTAGAAGCACCACAACTACTGTAGTTAGAAGAATCATGTAAAAAAAGACTGGGTTATGTGGAGTTAGGCGGTACCCAAACATTGATTAAGCTAACTCTTCAAATGCGGTCCAAACATGGGCTAGAGCCTAGAAGAAAGATAAATTGGTAAAGCATATGCTCAAATCCTAGATTTACCAAGCATATCCAGAATTTTACCACTAGCATTTGTATTTTTTTTTTTTTCAAGTGATTCTAATTTTGTTTGTACCTAGATTTACTGTGTACAACAACGGTGAGAGATAGGGAAGAGAGAGAGGGGCGGAGGTGAACAACGACACTGAGAGAGCGAGAAGAGAGAGAGTGGTGGAGGCAGACGACCATGAGAGAATGACAGACAATGACGTGAGAGAGATGAAAGAGAGAGTAGGATTTTTGAGGGAGGAGAGGACGAATAGGAGAGAGAGAGGGAGTGAGGGGAAGAGAGAGAAAGAGAGAGACGTGTGAGAGTAGGATTGCTCAAGAGGTGAGGAAATTTCGGCCTCGTTCACTTCGTTGATTCGAGTTTTTCTACAGTAAAAAGCTCTCACAAACAATCACATCTAACTTTTTTACTACAGTAAAAAGCTCTCACATAAAGTCACATCTCAACTCAAATTCTAAACTCGAATCAGCGAAGTGAACGAAACCTCATGTATTATTAGAATTTTAAGTGGTTGTAAGTCTTGAATTTACATCATATTGTCCTATTTAGGGCCCGTTCAGTTCGCTAATTCGAGTTTTTAATTTGAGTTGAGATGTGATGTTGTGTGAGAGCTTTTAATTGTAGTAAAAAAGTTAGATGTGACTATTTCTGAGAGCTTTTTACTGTAACAAAACTCAAATTCTAAACTCGAATTAACGAAATGAACGAGGCCTTATTAACTTCTCTTAAATATTGGCCTATTAATTTTAAATTCTCTTAAATTTTGGTCTATTTCCCTCCTTCCGAAGCATACTTCATTGTTAAGTGGAAAGATAATTAATCCTGATATTGATTAGTTGTAAATTCATCAACACCATATAAAATAGATAAAATGCATTTTAAGTAAACAAAAGGAAGCAAAAAAAGAAAAAAAAAACCGAAAGCCAAGAGAAGGAAAGAAAAAAAAAAAGATAAAAATTAGCAAAAGAAAAGAAAAGAAAGAAAGAAAGAAAGGTTAAAAAAAATCAAAGCTGTGCCTTTTGACTACCAAAACGCTGTAGCACACTCTTTTCTATTCTTTTATATATAGCAGATATAATAAATTTACCGTCATAAAAAATATTGTTTTTTGTCATTTTCTAAATGATGTCATTTTGGACTACCAAAATGTTGTCGTCTCTAACATTATTGTTAATTTCGACAGATGTTGTTGTTCTAAAAGATAGTATTTTTTTAGATCTATTTCCTTAAATTTACCGTCATAAAAAATATTGTTTTTTGTCATTTTCTAAATGATGTCATTTTGGACTACCAAAATGTTGTCGTCTCTAACATTATTGTTAATTTCGACAGATGTTGTTGTTCTAAAAGATAGTATTTTTTTAGATCTATTTCCGTTGGTTGTTTTCGAAATTGATGTCTTATATCATTTTTAGAGATTTTTCATCTCTAATGTAGTTTTAGCATTAGAAAGTTAAATTTTTTTTTTAGAATTGACTCTTAAAATTCAACGTGAAATTAATATTACCCTTTGTTCAATATTATCCATTTTGCGTAAGTTGTTTAAATTAATCTATTCTAATAAAGGGATAATTATAATTAAGAATGTTATTAATAGAAATGTGATAATGATGTTTAGACTAAAACCCCCATATAGTACCATTTTTTGCCATAAATTTTAAAATTAGTTTGTATTGAGTTTTTGTTTCATAGTTTGTTTTCAATGATGTAGATGCATTTCATGTGGAACATTGTCATTTAGATTAATTACTTCTTTTTGTGCTGTGTTCTTCAAGAGTATTTATCATCTTTTATAACGTGTTGCAACTCTCTTAATCTTTTAAGCTATTAATAGATTATGATGATTAGTTACAACTTATTTATTTGTATTATAAAATTGTTTCTCAAATATATAATAAATATGATAGTTAAATTCATGCCCTATTGCAGTTGGCATATGCAAAGCACGTGCCTATTTTTACTAATATACTATAGATCGATACATAGTGACCTAATGTAGAGTTAGATCTTTTTTGACATCCGTTAGTAATTATTAGACACTCCCCTTTAGTGCTTGATAATTCATAAAAAAGATTGGAAGGAGATAAAAGAATTGATATTTCGTTCTTGAAGTGTCCACGAATTCCAAAGAAGTTCAAAGATGCTCATTCAATGTTAGATTTATTGAGAATGACGATATCAAGGAAGATTGAGGTTCTCAATCACTCAATTACCCAAGCTTATTATTTGTCAAATAGGTAAAAATTATATGATGATAAAGGGATAAAATCGTTTTGGTACTCTTTATTATATTGAAACATCTCGTCAATACCTTGTACTTTTAATAACATTAAAATAGTATATTCACCTTTAAAGAAACGTTCTTACACCCTGAGACGATTTTTGAGAATAAAATGCCCATTATACCCTTCTCACTAATTAACAACAAACTAATAATTTGTTAAAAATTATGAAAATACTTGAAAATATTTATAAATTAAAAATTAAAATAAGTGTTTTCTTAAATATTTTTAAAGTTATTTATTTCTATTTAATTAATAGAAAGGGCAGTTTGAACATTACATGTCCCAAAAATCACTCTCAGGGTACCAAAAGAACTTTTTTAAGGTGAATGTACCGTTTTAATATTATTAAAAAATAATACTAACGAGATGTTTCACTATAACAGAGGGTACTAAAATGATTTTATCGCCATGATAAATTATGTCAAAATACGAAAAAATTTGCAAAAAAAAAAATCAATCATTTCATTTTTAAAAATCTTTAATTAGTTCGTTGCTCTTATATATATACATACATATATATATTCGTTAAAACCAACAAAGGTCAGGGTTTAGAATCGAAAGTAGAGGTCGAGGTTGGGGTTAGGATCTAGATAGGGAGACGAGGTTGGGGTTAAGGTCTAGACTAATATGAATGAGGCCAAGATTAGAACCAGAGCCCCAACCAAATCCAACCCTAAGGTCAGCCCCAATCCTTTTCTTGATTTTAGAACACAAATTTTCCATTTCGAGAAAAACTGTTCCTTTTTATTTTTTTAACAAGCAATAAAATTGAGAATAAATTAAAAAAACTGTTACAAGATTGAAGAAAATTTTACAATGAACTCTCAACAAACGAACTATTACAACGAACTGTTACAAGAGAAAGATAATTTTAGGTATTTTATATGAATTGAACTCAATATTTTAACATATGAGTTTGACTTTGCCAAAAGATACTTTTCCTTTTGGGTTATTTTAATTTTTCTCAACATATTATTAATTATACTTTTTCTTAACATATTATTTTAATTGTTGTAAGAAGTTGAAAAAAATATATACTAGTATTAGTAATAACACCAACTTGTTATATGAGCTTAGTTAGATTTGTACAAGTGTCATTAAGTCATTGGTTCTACCTTAGAATTAGTTAGCAGCATAGATCCCGTTTATTTCACTGTTTTGAGTTTAGAATTCAAGTTTTGTTATAGTAAAAAGCTCTTAGAAATAGTCACATCTAACTTTTTTGCTAAAGTAAAAAGCTCTCATATAAAGTCACATATCAACTTCAATTTAAAACTCGAATCAGTGAACTAAATGGATTCTTAATGTATTTAAATCAATGTGCAGTGTTAATCAGTTTTCGTAATGAAAAATATAAAAATTTGACTGTATTTGGAGTTGTTTTTATTTTTGTTTTTCACATTTTTTGAGAAAGAAAAAATAAAAACGGGAGAGAAACAACATTTAACACAATTAAAGATAAAAACAGAAATGAAAACGATTTTTTAATTTAGTGTGAAATAAGAGAAAAATAAAAAATGACTTTTAGTCGTTTTTTATTTTTTATTTATGTTTTCTCATCTCTCGAGCAGAGAGAGACGTTAATGAATTTTTTTATACTAAAAATAATCTTTTAATAAAACTACCAAACACATTTTTAAAAATAATTTTTATCTAAAATTAAAATTTTTTTTAATTTTATTTTTATATAAAAAAATAAAATTATTTCATTTCCTCTTCTTTCTCTCTCTTCTTTGCGCAAACAATCGATAAAAAAAAGGTCCTATGCAGTGCTTTTTCCCCCAAAATTCGACCTCCCATATCTCCCCCAGTCTCTCTCCTCCAACGGCTACATTTCCCCTTTCTTTCTCGCTCCTGTCTTCTCCTCCTCTATTTCCAATCCAAAACTCTCTCAATCTCTCTCTCCTTCGTTTCTTCTCTCTTTCTCTGTCTAGATTTCGTTGCCATGAAGCACTTCATGCAGCCAAGAAACGCGGTCTTGAGGGATACGACGATAGAGTCTCCGGCCTCGTCCAACCCTAGCACAGCCAAGCCCCGGCCGTCGCGGAAGCAGAGGGGCTCCAAGGAGAACGCTCCGGCATCAGATCCGAACTTGTTGCCCCCGATTCCGGAGCAGTCTCCGGCAATCTCCGCTGCCAAGTTGAAGAGCCCGCTCCTGCCACAACCGCCGTTGTCGAACCCTTTTAAGAGAAAGCTGAGCACGGAAACGGTTCCGGGAACTTCGTAATTGGAACCCGCGAATATAGTGTCCAGGTACAGCAGTCACTGTCTAGTCTGTCTTGATAATCAACGGTATAAACAGCCTCCATCATTGTCAAACACAGAGCAGCAGAGCAGCGAATAATTGCTCACTTGGCAGGACGAGTCTTCTTCTTCTGGAAACGGGGCACGCAGAGACAGAGGGCCCAAAATCTCAGTTTGTGCTAGGGCAAAATAGGAGCGAACGTTACAATTTCTACGAAAAATGCTCAGAGGAAGAGAAAGCTTGGCCCGATTGGTCGGCAAACGCAGGCGATTCCTTCCTAACCGCGAAACTCTTCTATCTTCTTCTCCGATCCAGGCACTCTCGCTTCCTCTCTCTTCGATTTTCGTTTCTCTTTTGAAAAATTTCTGTTGAAATCATTGTCAAGACTAGATTTTTATTGCAATGAGAGCAATTTCTTTTTTGTTTTTTGGTTGCAGAGTTCGTTGAATCTGTGTACTAATAAAGATGGCAAAATCGTGTCGACGCAGAGTTCGGAAGGATCTGCAATGGCGGTTTGGGGTGAAATGGATAAAGTTGAGAGTTTTGGAGGTAGAGGAGCATTCTGATGTGAGTGCGGAGGTGACTTGTCCTGTTTGTGGCAATAAAGTGAGGGAATAACTTCATAATCAATTCTCATCGAGGTATATTTACTTTGTCCTCAGATTCTAAGGATGTTTTTTCATTTCATTTATGGAAATTAGGAAGAATTATTTGTTCTACTGCTTATTGTTTTAGTGATTATTGGATTTTGAGGATAGTAACAAAAATCTCCTTTGTTCTTTGATGTTTATCCCAGTTTATCAAAAACGTATATCCTCTCCCAAGATTTTCAACAAGAATTATGGGAAAGATTTTTAACATGATTTGTAAAATGTAGGCGACAATTTTTACACTGATTCGTAAAACATTAAAGAGGATTTGTAAAATATTAGGAATATTATGTATGAAAGTAACCTTATTAAAATTGAACTTGTTTGATAATTTTTACGATTTTCGTTTTCTCATCAACAAAAAAGGGAGAAGATCTTTTCAAACTTTGGCTTGAGATATTTCACTTTAACTCAGAAAACAAAAACTGAAAGTGATATCAAAGAAGGTGTAGTTAGCAACTTATTTTGAGAATTTTGTTTGCTAGTATAGGTTTTTCTAGCTTAAATGACTTTTGTTGTTGTTGTTTTCATGAGAAATATGCTATCTTATGTTGGTTTTCATCATAAGGACGCACTTTTTTGGCCCCATAGATATTTGTCTATCAAGAGGAACCAAAAGGAAGGAAAAAATGAACAACATTTTTGAATCTGAATAGTAAAATTAGGGTTTGATTTGTATTTGGTTGAGTCTGAAATGGGGATTTTTTTTTTTTCAATTCATTCAAATTGTATGCCTTCGTTCTCTGAGGGAAAGCCACGAATAGGAGTGAAACTAGGCGATTTCGAATTCCTTCTTCTTTGTCTTGTGAGAATTTGAAAAGCCTTGACGTATTTGGTATTATTCGGTATTTCATTGGTTGAAGAACTTAGAGAGTATTTGATTAGTTAAAATAATAAGCAACCTTAGTGACACAAGTAAACCCATCAATCTCCTCAACGGGGATTCCTTCTGCTGATTCACCGTGTCCGGCGGTCACCTCAACATCAATTTTTACTATTGGGGAGACTTGGCTGAAGGACAATGGCTGTGACACAGCGTTGCACTGCGAGACTTGTGTTGCCAATGACAATACTCGACATATATGCACCCGAATTCAACCGTTCATCCTAACTTCTAAGGTACGCAATCCAAATTACACGCAATCTTTTGATTGTCGAGTTTTCGTTATTATTTCTTAAGAATCCGGATTGTTTATTCAATTGGCAGTTGGTTTACAGAGCTTCACTATTTCTGATAATATGTTTTTGATAATTGCTCCAGGTCTTACAGGTCTTAGGTTTATTTAAACCTCTTTCTAATTAGTTCATGTATTGTGATATTGCTCCATGTTGCTATGTTTTATTCCAACATGTTTATTGCTGTATGAATTGAAAGTTTTCATTGTACAATCAGATGTGATTCATTTTCCTTCTCTTTGTCTTTGCTTGTATAAATCTTTAATGTGTTCATGACTTCTTACTTGTTTGTTTCCCTTTCTCTGTTTGTTTAATATTATGTTATACCTTAAAACTCTTAACATGTTTATGACTTCTTATCTTAATTTCATTAATTCTGGTGATTAGGAAACATGTCAATTGACAAGAGCTGGATTATGTTGTCCAATCGTTTGTCGGATGAGTACATGAATGGGGTTGCAACATTTCTGGAAAGAGCCCGAAATTATGTTGATGATGATGGAAAATGCAAGTGATACAGAATATGATTTTGTCATGATTTATGTCAGTAACAGATGTATGATGTGGATTGCTGAATTTATGTTAAGTCAGTTGTTTATTTTTTGTTTAAGTCAGTTGTTCTTCTTTCACTTGTTAATTATATAATTACTTCATGCCTTGCTTCTTTCATTGTTAGTAACAAATATATAGTTTCATATCTTGCTTATTTCATTGTTAATATGAGAAATATTGTGGCTGCCCCTGATTCTACTCTTGCACCCACAATGGCTGCCAATTGTACAAGTAAAAATAAGATTGTAAGAACAATGTACCGTCTTTTTATTATGTTGATTACTACTGTTTATTATTATTTTTTCAATTATTACGACAACAAGACATGCTCAAGGTGAAACACGTTGTATTGTAAATTACAGAATTGTTAGTTGCTCTAGAAAAACGACTCCAGAATTTTGTCCTGATACATATAAAGGGTAGGAAAAGTAGGCAAAAGGTGGTCATCTGAGTTAGGTTGGATTGCGCGCCACATGACCCTGCTCCAAGTCAAGGCTTGGAGGGATATGCAACCAAACAAAGTGGCGATGGTTGCTAGACTCAAGGTAATAATATAGAACCACCTAATTTCTTTTGACAGAAAGTCTTGTTGAATTATAGTCCTATTTTGGATATTATTGTTGTAGGATATGTTTGGACGGAATGAGCCTGATCGAGACAAAGAAGCCAAGATATTAGATTAAGCAATGGAAAGATTGGAGGTATCGGTTGCACAAATATTTCATAAAAAAAAGTGTGGACAATCTAGAGGATGCCAAAAAACACAAACACAAATAGGTTCTGGTGCAGGCTGATTGTGATTCGCGACTATTGGTTGACTGAAATATATAAGGTAACTTATGTAAATACCTTTAGAGCATTCATGCATTTTTTTTATGTGATTTATAGGTTATGTAACAACTCCTTTTTAACTTTGTAGAAAAAATCAGCAACCAATGCTTTGAATTAGCATTCAAGGAGCTAAATCATTTGCTTCTCACGTGTTTGATAAGGTATTTCATTTTGATCTGTTATGGTTGTGTTTAAATTTATATCATTAGTAGAAAAACAAAGCTCCCCATGATGGTTTCTGTGATTTCTTGTCTTTTTGAGTTGCTCTCACTTTAATTTGTTTCAAATATTCAACCAAGTTGATTTCACACATGATGTGTATATGAGAAGATATAAATCACATACTAATCTATATATACATACATATATCCACTTTAGTTTATAGAGAATAAAGTATAAAATCATTTTTGATGATCCTTTAGGTAGTTGTTATGATCTACTAATGCCATTTAGTCACATGCATATTCTTTTGACTCTTATTTGGCCTTAACAATGTGGATGAAAATGAGATTTCTCAGTGGACAAAGTCTTGTGACTGTGCTTTGTGATTGGAGTTTACCAACTCTTTGAACCCATATTTATGATTTTCTCATATTCATTTATTAATAAAAAAATGTGTTGGTATGACAGAATTTTGTGACTGGAATGAGTAGATTGGTATCTTATTTTATGTTTAATGCAATTATTTAGCTTGTCTGATATCAATTAAAAGAATTTAATTATATGCAGTACTTTAAAGCAAAGAAGACGTCTTTATCTGAGAATCAGACATTTTAATGCTTGCGGTAAAACTCAATCTATGCTGACCATTTTTACAGCATTCTTTATCTTAGAATCATACATTTTAATGCTTGTGGTAAAACTCAATCTTTGTTGACCATTTTTACAACATTCTTCGGGACATGTTATGCAGTGGTGCTCTTTGAGAAAAGGAAGTATTTCGCTTGGTGCCTTGGCTCCATTTGGTGGTTTTGCTTTCATGACTCTGAATTATTGGAGATAGCACATATCACTCCCTTTGATATTAAGTTTGTGTTCTTTTGCAGCAAAAAGCAAAGGAGCTTGATCATGATATGTGTCATCACAAGACTAAGGGTTCGATTGGGACAGTACCAGAGGAGAACTATTATGCAAGTTTTTATTTATTTTGTCTTTCTTTATAATTCAGTATTCATTAGTTTTTCTTCACTTGTTCATTTTCAATTGACAGCACAAGATGATAGATTTGCAAACTCAAACTGGGCATTCAAGTGATGCAATTGAGGGAAATACCACTACACAGGCCACATTAATGACAGAAAAAGATATAATGAATAATGTCCTTGACACATGATCGGGATACATATGAGGAACGGGCCAAGCGCAGAAAATGGTTATTTCTCTACTCAAAGCTAGGAACAAATGCTTGAGACCTTCAAGACTCTGTAGATGTAGATCGATAACCTTAAGAACTTGGATGCACGTTGACAAATGGAGTTTGACAGTCTTAAGAACTTTGTGAAGTCTATGTTCCCACAGTATAAACCTCCTTTTGGTGACTCATCTCCTTTGGAATAGTATTTTTATCTATCTTTTACTCTTAGTTTAGAACTTTCAGGTATCTAGTACTTGATTTTAGAAGATGTTTATCTATCCTTATCAATGGTTTTGTCATCATTTTAGAGGAACTAATATTATGTTCGACATTTCAGATGTCTTCTATCTTTGTTTGCCCTAATCTTAAATGCCTCTCATACTCTTCTTTTGGTGAGTCGCTACCTTACTATCTCACAATTCTTTTGCGTCTCTTTTCTATTACTGGGTTTATTTTGTTGGTTTTAGGCGCTAATTAGGCTGAGTCATGAACATGCCTTAGCTCCTTCTACAACACCTGAGGGTCCATTCAAGCATGGTGAGTCTCTCTCAGAGATCTTACTCAGTTAATCTTTAAATTATGTGAGTTTTTTTTCCTGCCGGAATCTTACTATTTAAATTATGTGGTATGGTTATTCTATGATAAATCTCAGTTCTTTTTAGTTACTGTTTGAGAACTAGCTTCATTCCTTTTGTGCTCTTCTTTTTTTTTTCTCTTTCCTTTCTAACGTCGTCTTTTTTTCCCCCTCTTTTCTCCTCCAGCTTTTTCCTCTTTCCTTTTGTTTCACCTCTCTCTGCCTTTTGTTTGTGCTCTCCCTCTATGCATTCGGATGAACAAAGAGCCATCAATTCGGGCATGTGAGAGAGACCATTACTAGAGTAATTGTTGTGTGGATGTGATTCTTTGCCATAAAATTGTTGTTCTTTTCACACAAAAAAAGAAAAATATTTTTTTTTTTGGGGATTTTTGATGTTTACTTATCTATAACTCCTTTTTCCTTTGATGCAGGTCAAAGAAAAAAAACGAACAGAAATTGACATGAGGAGAAGAAGAGGGCAATAATCACTCACACTCATCACCCATCTTCTGTTTTATTGGTTTTCG
Source organism: Morus notabilis (assembly GCF_000414095.1). Classification (NCBI taxonomy): domain Eukaryota; kingdom Viridiplantae; phylum Streptophyta; class Magnoliopsida; order Rosales; family Moraceae; genus Morus; species Morus notabilis. The sequence continues at coordinate 45,479 of NW_010361004.1, read as the reverse complement.
GTTCAGACTGGACCCAAATAATACAGATTCTCTGTTGCTCAATCCCGCCAAATAACATGGGTATTTCCCTTATATTGTAATCTTCCTTACTCTTGATGAATTGTTTAGTGTGTCTATTTTGCTGGATGAGGTTTTATGTTTTTGGAGATGGGTTTTTCATGATTGTTATGATAATTTAATTAAATTTGACGTTTGTCTGCATTTGGGAACATTATTTGGTTTTCACCCATAATCATCTCGTTCTGAAAGGGAGAGTAGCTGTTTAGGAAGCTGAACAAATGTCCACTCTTGTTCTATCTTGTTTACTAGCTATCAGTAACAGTTCGTCTATCAAAAGAAAAGCTAGCTCTGATGAACTCAAGGTTTTAATGATTAGCATTCATATAACAAAAATATTATTAGTTAAAGGATTGGAAATGCTTTTAGCCCATGGATATTAGTGAAAAGTTATAAATAATGTTAGATAAATTCCTGACTTTGTGAGCAATACGCCCGATTAAACGATTCTCCTTTACTTTGCATATCATCAAATGGATGGATGTAATTGGTCATTAGACTTTTTTCTCGTCTTTGATTTTTTTTTTTTTTTTTTATCTTTTTGAGTTTTGCTTTTTTGTGTTTTTTGCTCTTTGATTACCTCTGGCCCTCTTAAGCTTTGTACTTGATTCTTAACAATATGAAGTGTTTTTTCTTATAAAAAAAAATGAGGAGTGGGCCATGTAATTGGTCATTAGACTTTTTTCTCGTCTTTGATTTTTTTTTTTTTTTTATCTTTTTGAGTTTTGCTTTTTTGTTTTTTTTTGCTCTTTGATTACCTCTGGCCCTCTTATGCTTTGTACTTGATTCTTAACAATATGAAGTGTTTTTTCTTATAAAAAAAATGAGGAGTGGGCCTGGTAAATGATCTATTTAAGGTAATAGTAATAAGTTCGGTTGATATTTATACTAATAAAGTGATATCACCAAAATAGACATTCTGATACGTCTAATGTCCTTTCATTAATGCAATCAGAATAAATTCCGGGGTGTATCTTTCTAATATTGTTTTTTTTTCCGCATTGTAGTTTGGTGCTCCACTTTTGTCATCCTTGAGTTAGCAAACTCACACTTTGGTAAGTGGATCAGTTTGATCTTTTTATGTGTGCGAATGAGCAGATCTTCTCAAGGATTTATTTATGATCTTATTTTACAATTTATGATCTAATCTATCTTCTGAATTGTCATTTGTTTCATTTGCCTTAATTCTAGGCTGAATGTTAGTATTATGTTTAATTTGGAATGGAATGATATGCTTCAAAAATTTCTAGAACCATATCAACTGGTTGATTGCAAAAGAAATTTACCTTTCGTAAGTAGTGGTTGTCATCAGCCTTTTAATTAGTTCCTTATATACAGATTGATGTTTTTTAGCGTAAGATGTATGGAAGAACTATTTATTGTACTAACGTTGATAGAAAAAAGGTGATTGCCTCGAAAATGCGGGCGGATTCTTTGCTATGAAACTTTTATATGTTTCATTTGTGCTTTTTAGTAGATTATTTAGGCCATTGTTAAACTCTTATTTATTTATTTACTTATTTATTTTTTATCAGTTTGTGGAGAGGGTTGCTTTTTCAAAGCTTTTAATCTTGTTCCTTGTACATTTAAAATCCAGATTGATAATTTAAGGATTGTTCTTAGGAACCTATGCTATTGCAGGTTTTTTGACTGCGATTATTGGGGGACTATCACCATTTTACTCGCATTGCTTGCCTATGTTTACTTTGTAATCGTGTTTAACCTGTCTTTATTGTTGCATGTCATTCCTTTTGTGTCTTTATTTTAAGATATTAATTTCTTGATGTTTATAACTGCAAGATGTGTATAAAATGGGATTGGGGGAGCAGGGACAAAGTAAACGCAATGTTCTATGCAGAGATGTACCATCCGATCCAAGCAGGAAGCACCGACGGCACCGACTTGGTCACGACAATGTCGTCTATCGTGCCCATCTCTATTCCTCCACTTGTCTTGTCTTTCGTTTTTCTCTTTTTCTGTCGTTTAGTTCCTAACCAAAATGTAAAATTCTCTCATTTGCAGATGACGCGCTCGGTGATGCTAACCTCCTCGGTGATCCTTACTGCACTCTCGTGGTTGCTCGCGTTTCTCAACAAACTATCGAGCACACGCTTCGCAAGGTTTTTCTTTCCTCTCTTTCTACTGTTTGGTTTCTGAGAAAATCTTGTTCCTGCTCATTTACTTTACGGAAAATGAAACTTAGTAATTTCATTTGCTAATTTATTAGGTTATGAGAAAGTATGATTGGGTGAAAAATTTACGCTTAGTTACATTGTTGTAAGCAATGGAGAATAGAAAAATTCTTTTATTCCTTCATAGTTTCAGAGAAATTGTATAGGGATTAGATAGACTTAGGTCATGTTCATTTCACCGATTCGAGCTTAGAATTCGAGTTTTGCTACAGTAAAAAGCTCTCGGAAACAGTCACATCTAACTTTTTTTCTATAGTAAAAAGCTCACATAAAGTCACATCTCAACTCGAATTAAAAACTCGAATCAACGAACTAAACAGGCTCTTAGTGAGGTCTAATCTAATCCCTAAAACAGAGAAACAAAATCTGTAAATAAGGAAATAATACAAAGTCAAATATTCTCTCATAATATCCGGATTCTCTATCTCTTAATATCCGGTCATACAGCCATACAACTGTCATACGGCCATACAACTATTTCACAGCTCATAGTTTCCTAATTTACCGACACTCCCTCTCAAGTTGGTGCATAGATATTGATCATGCCCAACTTACTTGCACATAAATCAAATGACTGTCTCTGTAACCCTTTGGTGAAGGCGTCTGCAATTTGTTGAATAGTTGGTAAGAATGGTACACAAATGACTCCATCTTCAAGTTTCTCCTTTATGAAGTGTGTCAATTTCTACATGCTTCGTATGATCATGTTGAACTGGGTTATTAGCAATACTGATAGCTGCCTTATTATCGCAGAATAGTTTCATGGGTAGTTCTACATGTTCATGGAGATCTTCCAGCACCTTCTTCAGCCAAAGTATCTCACAAATTCCTTAAGCCATTGTCCTGTATTCTGCTTCTGCACTACTTCTGGCTACCACATTCTATTTTTTGCTTCTCCATGTTACCAAATTTCCCTATAGAAAAGTACAATATCCAGAAGTGGATCTTCTGTTAGTCACGGAACCTGCCCAGTCTGCATCAGTATAGACTTCAATTCTTTGTTGATCACTTTTCTGGAAAAATAATCCTTTTTCAGGAGTTCCTTTTAAGTATCTCAGAATTCTGTAAACAGCTTCCAAGTGTTCTTCATAGGGAGCATGCATAAATTGGCTTACCATGCTAACGGCAAAAGAGATTATCTGGTCGAGTATGGGATAAATAGATCAGCTTTCCCACTAGGTGTTGATATCGGCCTGTATCAACCGGAACTCCTTCCCTGATCTCTCCAAGTTTTGAGTTAGGCTCCATAGGAGTATTTGAAGGCTTGCATCCACTCATACCGGTTTCTTCCAAGAGATCTAGAATATACTTCCTTTGAGAAATTACTATGCCCTTTTTTGATCTAGCAATTTTCATTCCAAGAAAGTATCTAAGAGAACCTAGATCTTTAATCTGAAATTCAGTTGAAAGATTTTTCTTCAATTTGTCCATTTCCTCAGTGTCATCACCAATGAGAATGATATCGTCCACATACACAATCAAGACAGCAATTCTACTTTCTGCAGAAATTTTTATGAACATAGTGTGATTTGACTGCCCCTGTAATAACCCTTGAGACCTTACAAATCTTACAAATTTGTTGAACCAGGCCTTCGGAGATTGTTTAAGTCCATTTAAGGACTTCTTCAATCTGCAAATCTTCTTCCCGAAGTTGTTTCTAAACCCTGGGGGGGGGGGGGGGGGGGCTCCATGTATACTTCTTCTAAGTCTCCATTAAGAAAGACATTCTTGACATCTAGCTGATGAAGAGACCAATCTAGATTAACTGCAATAGAAAGTAACACTCTTACTGTATTCAACTTAGCCACTGGTGAAAAAGTTTCTGAGTAATCAATGCCATAGGTTTGTGTAAACCCCTTGGCAACCAACCGGGCTTTGTATCTCCTGAGAGATCCATCAGAATTATACTTCATGGTGAACACATATTTACACCCAACTGGTGTTTTCCCTTCCGGACGATCCACTTTCTCGCAAGTTTTATTCTTCTCAAGAGCTCTCATATCCTCAAGGACTGCCTCCCTCCACTCAGGAACTTCTAGAGCATCTTGTATATTCTTTGGAATCGCAACACAAGACAATTTTGAGGTAAATGCCCGAAATGATGGAGACAGACTCAGGATAAAAAGGTATACATTGGATGTTTAGTACACGTGCTAGTGCCTTTCCTAAGAGCAATGGGAAGATTTAAATTTTCATCTGACTCTGGAATAGAACTCGGTTCAGAAGTCTCAGACGCTGACTGATTTTCACCCTCTGGATTTGTTCCCAGGTTAGATTCTTGGCCATGCTCCAAGTCATCGGTCTTTTTCTGCTGTCCTGGATATTTCCTCGAATAGACTTTCTGAAGACTTTGAAGGAAATAATCTCTTCTTTTTCTTATTATGATTGGAAATAAGTACATAGTATATATACAGCCTCTACTCAACTAAATATAGCAACTACCTCCTAAAAATCAGCAACACTAAATCAGAATAAAACTAATTACAGAATCCCGCTCCTATAGGTTTCCTGATTTCCTAATATTTACAAAAAGTAGAAAACTAACTCCTAACTTTGAGGAACTAAATATTCGACACTCCCCCTCAAGTTGGGTTGTACATGTTGTACATGCCCAACTTGCTACACAATCTCTCAAAGTTAGGTCCTTGAAGGGCCTTCGTGAGGATATCTGCACACTGCTCCCGAGTGGGAGTGTATATTACTTGCACTTCAGAGTTTTCTATCTTTTCTACAATGAAATAATGTCTATCAATCGTAACATGCTTGGTTCGATCATGATGGACTGGATCCTTTTCAATACTGATGGCTGCTTGGTTGTCACACTTGAGCTTCACAGTCTTTCCAAACTCCATACCCAGTTCTGCCATTACTCGCCTGATCCATATTCCTTCACAAATCGTGATTGCAAGTGCCCTTAGTTCTGATTCGGCACTACTCCTGGAGACAACAGACTGTTTTTTACTTTGCCATGTCACGAGGTTTCCCCCATACAAAGGAGCAATAGCCTGTAGTTGATCTGCTATCTATCTGACTTCCTGCCCAGTCTGCATCTGAGTATAGGATTACATCTCGATAGTCAGTTTTCCTAAACAATAACCCCTTTCCAGGAGTCCTCTTTAGGTACCTGAGGATTTGGCGTACTGCTTCCATGTGTTCTTCCATCGGATTGTTCATGAACTAACTGACTGTGCTTACTGCAAACCCAATGTCTGGCCGAGTATGGGAAAGGTAAATGAGTTTCCCTACTAGACGTTGGTATCTCCCTTTATCTACAGGAACTCCTCTTCTTCACGCCCGAGCTTTTTCTTGGAGTCCATTGGAGTGCTAGCTGGCCTATAGCCAAGCAGACCAGTTTCCTTTAGTAAGTCTAAGGTGTATTTACGTTGTGAAACACATATACCTTCTTTTGATCGAGCCACTTCCATTCCTCGGAAATACCGAAGAGGACCAAGATCTTTGACTTGAAATTCTTCAACCAATGCCTGTTTGATCCGTGCTATTTCTTCCACATCATTCCCAGTTAGAATGATGCCGTCCACGTAGACAATAAGAATGGCCAACTTGTCCACTGAGGAACGCTTCACAAACAATGTGTGATCAGCTTGACACTGGATAAAGCCGTGTCCTTTCATTGACTTTGAGAACCGACCAAACCATGCTCTAGGAGATTGCTTCAGCCCATAAAGAGACTTCAACAGTTTACACACCTTTCTACTGCCATAACTTGTTTGAATTCCGGATGGAATCTCCATGTAGACTTCTTCAAGATTCCCGTTTAAGAATGCATTCTTGATGTTCAGTTGGTGGAGTGACCAATCTAAATTTGTAGCCAAGGATAGGAGTATCCGGATAGTATTAAGTTTCGCAACCGGAGCGAACGTCTCTTGATAGTCAATTCCATAGGATTGTGTGAAACCCCTTGCAACCAGCCGCGCCTTAAGCCTCTCAATACTTCCATCTGCCTTGTGCTTCACCGTGAATACCCATTGCAGCTTACTACTTTCTTTCCTGGTGGAAGTTCCGTAATAATCCATGTACCATTTCTTTCCAATGCACTAATCTCCTCTTGAACTGCTTATTTCCAACCTTGATGATTGAGAGCCTCTTGAATATTAGATGGAGTTTGGACTTCGTCCACTCTTGAGAGGAATGCTCGGTAAGTCCCTGAAAGTTTTGCATAGGAGAGATAATCTTTAATCGGATGTTGAGTGCATGTCCGAGTACCTTTTCTTAGGGCAATAGGCAGCTCTAAGTCTCCTTCTGTTTGAATCTCCTCTTGCTCTTGATCCTTCTTTCCTCCTGTATGAGTTTATGCAGTTGTTGGATCCACTTTAGAATCTTGGATAGGCGTGAGATGTGCTATGGGTTCGACCTTTCCCTAAGCTTGCCTCCGCTTTCTTGAAAAAACTAGCAATTCCTTAGTTGCTGCTTGAGGCTGAGGCACGGATGAAGATGGCAGGTCAGAAGTAGGATGAACCGACTCACTGGCTGGACTCAAAGAATGAGGAGGAACCGACTCACTGGCTGGACTCAAAGAATGAGGGTGAAGGATGGACTAACTCAGAATAGATTCAGAGTTTGGTGGTGGCTGAAGACTCGGGACAAGTAGGGAATCCCAACTCCAAGGCTGAAATTCTGTTGTAGTCTCCCCCTGAATTTCAGTCTTGGAAAAATAAGGGTTATTTTCAAGAAATGTGACATCCATGGTGTCAAACACCCTCCGAGTAGTAGGACAGTAACATTTGTACCCCTTTTTATTTGTGGAGTAACCAATGAAGACACACTTTGTGGACCGTGGATCAAGCTTGCTTCTATTTTGTGGATAGACATGGACAAATGCCGAGCATCCAAACACCCTTAGGGGCAGATTGGAAGACAGAAACCGGGCATGAGGGAATAAATTAATAAGGACTTGTCGAGGTGTTTGAAACTAAAGGACTCTAGATGGTAATTTGTTGATGAGATATGCCGAAGTAAGAATGGCTTCCCCCCATAGGTATTTTGGTACGGTGGTGGAAAACATAATCGAGCGGGCCACTTCTAATAACTGCCTATTTTTTCTCTCTGCTACCCCATTTTGTTGTGGGGTATTGACACATGAACTTACTTGGACTATCCCTTGTTTAGACAAGTATTCCCTAGCATTGTCAGACTTTAGGATTTGGATTTTGGTACCAAATTGAGTTTGAACCATTGAATTGAATGCTTGAAAAATTCTTTGAACTTTAGATTTTTCTTTCATAAGGAATGCCCGCGTAAGTCTTGTCTGATCGTCAACAAAAATCACAAACCACCGTGCTCCATTAATGTTTTTA
>NW_010361004.1:15822-37699 GCF_000414095.1 Morus notabilis | reverse complement strand
CAGTTGGTGGAGTGACCAATCTAAATTTGTAGCCAAGGATAGGAGTATCCGGATAGTATTAAGTTTCGCAACCGGAGCGAACGTCTCTTGATAGTCAATTCCATAGGATTGTGTGAAACCCCTTGCAACCAGCCGCGCCTTAAGCCTCTCAATACTTCCATCTGCCTTGTGCTTCACCTTGAATACCCATTTGCAGCTTACTGGTGGAAGTTCCATAATAATCCATGTACCATTTTTTGCAATGCACTAATCTCCTCTTGAACTGCTTGTTTCCAACCTTGATAATTGAGAGCCTCTTGAATATTAGATGGAGTTTGGACTTCGTCCACTCTTGAGAGGAATGCTCGGTAAGTCCCTGAAAGTTTTGCATAGGAGAGATAATCTTTAATCGGATGTTGAGTGCATGTCCGAGTACCTTTTCTTAGGGCAATAGGCAGCTCTAAGTCTCCTTCTATTTGAATCTCCCCTTGCTCTTGATCCTTCTTTCCTCCTGTATGAGTTATGCAGTTGTTGGATCCGCTTTAGAATCTTGGATAGGCATGAGATGTGCTATGGGTTCAACCTTCCCTGAGCTTGCCTCCGCTTTCTTGAAAAAACCAGCAATTCCTAAGTTGCTGCTTGAGGCTGAGGCACGGATGAAGATGGCAGGTCAGAAGCAGGAGGAACTGACTCACTGGCTGGACTCAAAGAATGAGGAGGAATCGACTCACTGGCTGGACTCAAAGAATGAGGGTGAAGGATGGACTAACTCGGAATAGATTCAGAGTTTGGTGGTGGCTGAAGACTCGGAACAAGTAGGGAATCCCAACTCCAAGGCTGAAATTCTGTTGTAGTCTCCCCCTGAATTTCAGTCTTGGAAAAATAAGGGTTATTTTCAAGAAATATGGCATCCATGGTGTTAAACACCCTCCGAGTAGTAGGACAGTAACATTTGTACCCCTTTTTATTTGTGGAGTAACCAATGAAGACACACTTTGTGGACCGTGGATCAAGCTTGCTTCTATTTTGTGGATAGACATGGACAAATGCCGAGCATCCAAACACCCTTAGGGGCAGATTGGAAGACAGAAACCGGGCATGAGGGAATAAATTAATAAGGACTTGTCGAGGTGTTTGAAACTGAAGGACTCTAGATGGTAATCTGTTGATGAGATATGCCGAAGTAAGAATGGCTTCCCCCCATAGGTATTTTGGTACGGTGGTGGAAAACATAATCGAGCGGGCCACTTCTAATAACTGCCTATTTTTTCTCTCTGCTACCCCATTTTGTTGTGGGGTATTGACACATGAACTTACTTGGACTATCCCTTGTTTAGACAAGTATTCCCTAGCATTGTCAGACTTTAGGATTTGGATTTTGGTACCAAATTGAGTTTGAACCATTGAATTGAATGCTTGAAAAATTCTTTGAACTTTAGATTTTTCTTTCATAAGGAATACCCGCGTAAGTCTTGTCTGATCGTCAACAAAAATCACAAACCACCGTGCTCCATTAATGTTTTTAACTCTTGAAGGTCCCCAAATATCACTGTGAATAAGGGCAAAAGGTTTTGATGGTTGGTAGGGAACCCTTGGATAAACAGATCGGGTATGTTTTGCAAATTTGAAAGATTTTGGATTTTTATTGATGAACAAATGAGGAAATAACTTCCCAAGGTACAAGAAATTAGGATGTCCTAACCGATAGTGCCACATCATGATCTCACTATCTTTATTGACACTAGAACTAGAATTAAATTGACTCATAATAGACTGACTAGTAGATAGACTTGTAGAAGCAGCAACTGAAAAAATTGTTAAGCAGTGATTATCACGAGTCAGCTTACTGATGGAAATCAGATTGCAATCAAGATTAGGAACGTAAAGCACAGATTTTAGAATGATTCCAGGTGTTATTTGAATTGATCCAGTCTCAGCCACTTTAGATAAAGTGCCATCAGCAATCTTCACCGTGAGATTAGAGTGACACGGTTGATAGTCACAGAACATCGTCCCATCTCCTGTCATATGATATGATGCTCCTGAGTCAATAATCCACTGTGTTGAGTGTAATTTACCTGTCTTAGCATGTAAGCTAATGGCTGGTGCAACAGTAGTGTGCTGAGTTAGGGTGTTATTCAGCAGCGTTTGTAGCATATCTAGCTATTCCTTGGTGAAGGGGCTGGACTCGGTTGCGCACTGCTGTTCCTCAGTAATACTGGCTGAGTTTGCCCGGCTATCTTAGGCGAATCTGTTTGGCTTCCAATCCGCTGGTTTGCCATATAACTTCCAACATGTCTCCTTTGTATGACCAGTTTTCGAGCAGTGGTCACACCAAGGACGCCCTTTCCTTGGCTGGCGATTGTCTATGGCTGCTGGAGGCCGTGAGTTACGAGTAGCAAAAGCAGATCCCTCTGGGTTTGGCGGTGGTAGCTGGTTACCCATCATTACCTTCTTCCTACTTTCTTCTCGGCGAACTTCTGAAAACGTCTCTCGAAGGCTTGGGAGAGGTCTTGTTCCCATTATTCTGCCTCTAACATCATCTAAACTCTTATTCAGCCCCAACAAAAATTTAAATATCCTTTTCTGCTCAACTATCTTTCGATATAGTATGCTGTCCTCCGGACATTTCCACTCATAAAACTCAAACATATCTAACTGCTGCCAATGACGGGTTAGTACATTAAAGTATTGAGTTACCGATAATTCTCCTTGACGAAGATCATGAAGAGTTGTTTCCACTGCGAATAGTTCTGACATATTTTCAGAACTGGAGTAAGTTTCTCTCACTGCCTCCCATATTTCTTGAGTTGTTTCATATAGAAGAAAGTTCTCACCAATATCCACATTCATTGAATTGATGAGCCATACCATGATCTGATGATTCTCGGCCTTCCACTTCTTGTAGGTCGGATCTGTTTTTCCAGGAACTAGGACTTCTCCAGTCAAGTAATCTTCTTTTCCTCTGCCACAGATGAACATCCGGACTGATTGAGAGCACTGAAGCTAGTTTTGTCCATTGAGTTAATGATTTGTGATAAGGAGAGATAGGTTTTTAGATGATCCAGTTTTTCCAGAACTAGACTGGATCAGATTTGGGTTGGAAAATGAAGACGTTTCAGAGATGGAACTGGTTGTTTCATTCGCCATTCCAGTTTCTGCCATGAGGGAAGAAACCTGAGATTCCCGGGAAAAGAAAGTGTGACGGCTAGGGTTTTTTTTCAGAAACCTGAGATTGCCGGAAAGGGAAAAAGATGACAGACGGCTAGGGTTTTTTAGAGTTTCCCTGCTTTGATACTATGAAGACTTTGAAGGAAATAATCTCTTCTTTTTCTTATTATGATTGGAAATAAGTACATAGTATATATACAGCCTCTACTCAACTAAATATAGCAACTACCTCTTAAAAATCAGCAACACTAAATCATAATAAAACTAATTACAGAATCCCGCTCCTATAGGTTTCCTGATTTCCTAATATTTACAAAAGTAGAAAACTAACTCCTAACTTTGAGGAACTAAATATTCGACACTTTCCCTTTAAAGCGAACTTCATCTTGCCTCGCACACATCTCGCTTCCTTCCTGAGTTTGATTTTGTAATGGCGCAGAAGGTTGATTCCCATTATTTGATGAAGATTTTGAGGAAGAAATAATCTTCTATTTTCTCATTGAATTAATCGGTAACATGTACACACTTATATACAAGATTTACATAACCAATAAAAGGTAACAAATCCCTACAAATAAAGAAAGGATAATCGTTTCCTAAACCTAAGGAATCCGGATTCTCTAATCCCATGATTTCCTCCTATACGTAATTCTAGATAACTTTGAGGGAAATTCCACACTCCCCCTCAAGTTGGGTTGTACATATTGTACATGCCTAACTTGTTGCATAGTTCCTCAAAGTTAGGTCCTGGGAGCGCCTTTGTCAGGATGTCTGCAAGTTGTTCCCGGGTAGGAGTGTAGATCAGCTGCACTTCTGAGTTCTCAATCTTCTCTGCTATAAAATGCCGATCTATCTCCACATGTTTCGTTCTGTCGTGATGAACCGGGTCCTTTGCGATACTAATAGTATCCTGATTATCGCACTTAAATGTCACTAACTTCTCAAACTCCAACCCCAACTCAGTCATAACTCTCTTGATCCATGTTCCTTCACAGATTGTTACTGCTAAGGCTCTTAGTTCAGCCTCTGCACTGCTTCTGGAAACTACTGTCTGTTTCTTACTTCTCCATGTTACAAGATTCCCCCAGACTAATGAGCAATACCCTGTGGTTGACCTCCTGTCTACCTGGCTTCCTGCCCATTCTGCATCGGAGTATAGAGCTATATTTCTGCAATCGTTTTTCTTAAACAATAACCCTTTTCCAGGGGTCATCTTTAGATACCTGAGCTATATTTCTGTACACGGCTTCCATGTGTTCCTCCATTGGATGGTTCATAAACTGACTTACGACAGTCACTGCAAAACCAATGTCAGGCCGAGTATGGGAGAGATAGATGAGCTCCCCTACTAGACGCTGATATCTTCCTTTGTCTGCTGGAGTTCCTCTTCGTACCCTAACTTCTTTGTAGAGTCCATAGGAGTGCTTGCAGGTTTACATCCTAGCATGCCGGTTTCTTAAGTAAATCTAGGGTGTATTTACGCTAAGAGACCACTATTCCCATTTTTGATCGAGCCACTTCCATGCCTAGGAAGTACCGTAGAGGACCAAGATCTTTTACTTCGAATTCTGTAGCTAAGAATCGTTTAATCTTCAGTAACTCTTCCTCATGATCTCCGGTTAGGATGATGTCATCAACGTACACAATGAGAATAGCTATTCTTTCCTTGGGAGAGCGCTTTATAAAGAGTGTGTGATCAGTTTGACATTGAATAAACCCGTGTTCCTTTACGAACCTTGAGAATCTACCAAACCACGCTCGTGGGGATTGCTTAAGTCCATACAAAGACTTCAATAACTTGCATACCTTCTTGTTGCTGTTGCTTATTTGTAAAACCCGAAGGAATCTCCATGTAAACTTCCTCTTCGAGATCTCCGTTAAGGAAAGCGTTCTTTATATCAAGCTGATGAAGTTGCCAGTCCAAGTTGGCTGCTAATGAGAGGAGTATTCGAATGGTGTTAAGCTTTGCAACAGGGGCAAAAGTCTCCTGGTAATCAACCCCATAGGATTGAGTGAAGCCCCTTGCTACTAACCGAGCCTTGAGTCTCTCAATGCTTCCATCTGCTTTGTGCTTCACGGTAAAGACCCATTTACAACTCACTTTTTTCTTTCCTGGCGGGGAGTTCAGTAATAGTCCATGTTCCATTCCTTTTCAAGGCCATGATTTCCTCTTGGACTGCCTTTTTCCAACCTGGGTGACTCATTGAATGTTTGCTGGAATTTGAACATTATCCAGCCCTGAAGTAAAGGCTCGATAGGATGGAGAGAGACTTGCATATGATATAAAGTTCTTGATTGGATGTTGAGTACAGGTTCGAGTACCTTTCCTTACGGCAATGGGTAGTCCCAAATCATCTATAATCTGAGTCTCAAGTGATCCTTCCTGTTTCGGCTCATTTCCACCTCCTATGCTAGTTTCTGCAGTCATTGGATCTGGTTCAGATTCATGAACAAGAATGAGATGTACCAAGTTCTCCATCTCCCCCTGAGGGTGCTTTTTCCCCCTGGTGTATACTTGAAGTTCCTTAGTTGGTGGCAGAGGACAGGACTGACTCAGAGAAGGTATATTAGGAGGATTAGCCGAAGCTTTAGGTACAAGGATTGGACCGGATGGAGACGTTTCTGGCTAATTTGGTGGTATCTGGACTGGACATAGGGCTGATTTGGTGGTTTCTGGTGGTATTTTGTGGCTGTATATTTGGACTAATTTCCGGCTGATCTAGCAAAGAATCCCAACTCCAAAACTGAAGTTCTTTCCGAGTATTCTCCCCCTGAATTTCAGTTTTGGAGAAATAAGGTGTGTTTTCGAAGAAAGTCACATCCATTGTGTCATAAACTCTTCCGGTGCTGGGACAAAAACACTTATAACCTTTCTTATTTGTGGAATAACCGAGGAAGACACATTTTATGGACTTTGGATCAAGTTTACTCCTGTTTTGGGGGTAGACATGGACAAATGCAGAACACCCAAAGATTTTGAAGGGAAGATCGGAGGCAAGAAACTCGAGCATGAGGGAAGATTTCAATGAGGGCTTGACGTGGTGTTCTAAATTTTAGAACACGAGATGGCATCCTATTGATGAGATATGTAGAAGTAAGAATGGCTTCCCCCCAAAGATATTTTGGAACACTAGTAGAAAACATAAGGGATCGGGCTACTTCTAACAGGTGACGGTTTTTCCTCTCAGCCACACCATTTTGCTGGGGTGTGTTAACACATGAACTCATTTGGACAATCCCTTGTTGGGACAAGTAGTTACCTAGAACTGAATAGAAGTATTCCCTAGCATTGTCAGACTTAAGAATTTGGATACTGTGTTTGGATCATGGAGTTGAATGCTTGGAATATTCTATCAACTTCTGATTTTTCTTTCATAAGGAAAACCCAAGTGAGTCGGGTATGATCATCCACAAAGGTCACAAACCATCGTGCTCCATTAATATTTTTTATTCGAGCGGGTCCCCAAATGTCACTGTGAATCAATGCATATGGTTTTGATGGACAGTAGGGCACACTTGGATAAATAGAACGTGTGTGTTTTGCAAGTTGACAGATCTCACAATTGAAAAATTTTGACTTTTTATTGATGAATAAATGAGGGAATAACCTTTCAAGATACATAAAGTTTGGATGACCTAATCGATTGTGCCATAACATGACTTCACTATCTTTAGTGACACTAGAATTGAAAACAGACTTAAGACTGAAAAAACTAATTGATTGACTCGTAGGAAAGTTTTTGCTTCCAACTAAAGCTTCTCCAAGTTGAGGCATTTTGAAGAATAGAGTTCCGAGCACATCTCAGCACTGCCAATCCTCTTCCTCGAACCCAATTCCTGAAAAACACACATTTGGGAGAAATGTAGTAACACAATGATGATCACAAATATCAACATTCATTGAATTGATGAGCCAAGACATAATTTGATGATTTTTTGCCTTCCACTTTTTGTAACCTGGATCATCGTTCTTCGGAATTGGAATCTCCCCTATTAGATAATCCTCTTTGCCTCTGCCACAGATGAACATCCGGACTAATTGAGACCATTGGAGGAAGTTTTGCCCATTAAGTTTGTGGCTAGTGATCAGGGGTGAGAGATTTTCAGAATTTTCAGAATTTCTAGAATGTCCAGAATTTGGAGGAGCAGATGTTTGATCGGAATGAGAAGAAACTTCAGAGGGAGAGTTGGTTGTTTCAGATGCCATAGCTGTGCTTGGCTATGAGGGATGGCTGAGAATGGAGGCTAGGGTTTTTTCCGGATTGGAATGGAGGCTAGGGTTTTTTCTTAGAGAACCGGCTCTGATACCATGAAGATTTTGAGGAAGAAATAATCTTCTATTTTCTCATTGAATTAATCGGTAACATGTACACACTTATATACAATATTTACATAACCAATAAAGGTAACAAATCCCTACAAATAAGGAAAGGATAATCTTTTCCTAAACCTAAGGAATCCGGATTCTCTAATCCCGTGATTTCCTCCTATACGTAATTCTAGATAACTTTGAGGGAAATTCCACATTTGAGGTATCCTCATTTTCAATGTTTACCAATGTCTCATATTCATTGTTTTTTCCTTTTTTATCGGGTAAAAAATCTTCCAATAACCAATTAAAAGACGAAGAATCTTCACTAGATGTCTCTCCCTGAAGATGAGTTTTAAAAAAGGATTTGTCTTCAAAGAAGGTGCATCCATGGAGATAAAAAAAATTTTGGATATTAGATCAAAACATTTGTACCCTTTTTGAGTCGAAGGATAACCAACAAAATCACATTTTCTTGCTCTAGGATCAAGTTTTGCGCGATTGACATCATGAATGTGTACAAATGTAGTAGTACAACCAAAGATTTTAAGGGGAAGATCATGGGAGAGCCAAGACGAAGGAAAATGTTCCTTAAAGTAATTTAGAGGGGTTTGAAATTTTAAAATTTTCAAAGGCATTCTATTAATCAAATATGTAGATGTGAGAACAGCTTCACCCCATAAATATTTAGGAACATTATTAGAAAGCATTAAAGACCTTGTTACCTCTCGAAGATGTTTATTTTTTCTCTCAGCGACTCCATTTTGTTGTGGAGTGTTGTTGCATGAGCTTGGTGAACAATACCATTTTGCCCGAAAAAAATCCCCTAGAATCTCATTGAAATACTCTTTGCCATTGTCACTTTTGAAAACTTGAATATGAGTTTGAAACTGTGTTTGAATCATTTTATAAAAGTTTTTAAACACATTTTCAGCTTTTGTTTTTTCATGGAGTAAAAACACCCATGTGATCCGAGTATGGTCATCAATGAATGTGATGAGCCATCTTTTTCCAGTGATTGTTTTTATTCTTGAAGGTCCCCACACATCACTATGAATTACAGAAAAAGGTTTTGTGGCCTTATAGGGTTGTGCCGGAAAGTAAGTGCGATGATGCTTGGCAAGTTCACAAATTTCACATTGAAATGAAGATGGATTTTTATTCAAAAACAACTTTGGAAATAAATGTCTCAAATAATAGAAACTTGGATGTCCTACCTAAAATGCCATAACATAATTTTATTCTCATTAGGAATTGAAATAGAATTGAGACAAGTTCACTGGGATTGCCTATTCAAGTCGTATCCATCTTCAAGGAGATATAGACCTTCAACTTGCTTAGCATTGCTAATCGTCTTTCTCGTGATCAAATCCTGAAATTGACAACCGGAAGAGGAAAAATTAGCCTGACACTTTTGATCAACGGTTATTTTACTGATCGACAACAAATTACATGACAACTTGGGGACATGAAGAACATTATGGAGTGTCAGAGAAGGAGAAATAACAATTGATCCTTTCCCAGCTACTGCTGAGAAAGAACCATCTGCTATTTTGACTTTTTGATTTCTTGCATAAGGGTTATATGAAGAAAAAAATTCTGATGATTCGGTCATATGATCCGTTGCTCCAGAATCGATTATCCAAGAATCTTTTGAATTGACACTGAAACAAGACGCTATGAGATGATTATCTTTCTGAACTAGAGAACAAGAAGGATTTGAATTATTGAGATTTTGAGACTAGAGAAGTTTACAGATTTGCTCTATATGTTCCTTTGTGAATGACGGCATTCTAGAGGTAGCTTCGGTCCTTGATTTAGAAACATTAGCACGGTTATCTCCAGGTGTTTTTTTCTTCCAATTGTTCGGTTTACCATGGATTTTCCAGCATGTCTCCCGAGTATGCCATGGTCATTTACAATGATCACACCAAGGCTTCGTTTTGCTATTCTTTTCCTCCTTCAGCCGTGGCCCCTTTGGACATAAGTGCAGAACCTTCTGTCTCCGATTCATTTTTCCCGATCATCACTTTCTGCCTCTTTTCCTCTCTTCTAACTTCTGAGAAAACTTCTTGAATGGATGGCAACGGCTTTCTCCCCAAAATCCGGCCTCTAACCTCATCTAAATCTTGATTTAACCTTGCAAGAAAGACAAAAACACGGGCATTCTCTTCCCTTTTTTGTGCCGGATGCTGTCATTTGGGCACTCCCATTCGTCTTCATTGCATAGGTCTAACTCCTGCCACAAGGTTACAAGTTCATTGTAGAACACTGTAACGTTTCTATCTCCTTGTTTAGCCTTCCATAGCTTAGTCTTCAACTCGAAAATCTTAGATGAGTTCTCAATATCCGAGTACGTCTCATGTACAGCCTCCCAGACATCCTTGGTTGTTGGCAGAAACATATGTGGCTTTCCAATGACTGGTTCCATCGAGTTAATCAACCAAGCTGTGACAAGAGAGTTCTCAAATCTCCACGCTGTCATGTTTCGGTCACCTGCAGCCGGTCTTGTGTTTTCCCCGGTCAAATGGCCGAGTTTCCCTCTGCCATCAATAGCAAGCTTCACCGATTGAGCCCACTCCATTTAGTTTATGGCTGGTCAATTAGAAGGACATGCTTGAACTAAAGAAATCATCAGCACTGTTCTTTGCTCCTCCGCTAACTACTGGCCCTCTTGAACCCGGTTGCACATTCTCTAATGAGGCACCGGAACTCACTGCACATGGACTATCACCCGCTGCAGAGGAGTCTCTTTTTTGGCCAGTCATTGCTAGTCTATAATCCATGTAGACAGCGGAAATAAGAGAATAAAGAAAGAGGGAATTGAAAGGCTGCGGATGAAGGATTGGAAGGCTAATTTTTCAAGAAAGAGCCGTGGCTCTGATACCATGTTAGTTTACCAATCCATCCCAAAAGCTTAAGCTATTAGGAGGTGGGCTAACAATAGTTTAATATTTTAACACTCCCCCACACGTGTGGGCTGGACAATGGACAATCGTGTGGGTAAATTAATATGAAAGCCCGACACGTGAATATTTAAGCCCGAGATATATTAAAGACCCAACACATGATGACAATTTAAATGGGGATAGAATGCAATTACGGGGGTTTGAACTCAGGACCTCCCACTCCGATACTATGTAAGCAATGGAGAATAGAAGTCCTAATCTCCACACCATCTAAAGAAATTCCATCACTCTGATTACTTGAGTTACTAAACCTACAATGCATGTATTCAGTTTTAGTCCTACTTAACTTAAATCCCTTCGTCTTGAGAGTCTGTCTCCCTAGTTCTAACTTACGGTTAACTCCTTCCCTATGTTCATCAACTACAACTATATCATCCGCAAAAAGCATACACCAATGAACTCTATCTTGGACTTTTCTTGTCAGCTCATTCATCACGATGGTGAAAAGATAAGGACTAAGAGCATATCCTTGATGAAGGCCAATCCGAATGGGGAAGTTTGTCGTGTAGCGTCCAGCAGTCCTCACACTCGTGACCACCCCATCGTACATGTCCTTAATTACCTTAATATACCTCATATGCACTCCTCTTTTTCAGCACCCACCATACAACTTCCCTCGGCACCCTATCATATGCCTTTTCTAAATCTATAAAGACCATATGTAGGTCCGTCTTGGCTTCTCTGTATCTTTCCATCAGCATCCTAAGAAGAAAAATAGCTTCAGTGGTTGATCTGCCTAGCATGAAGCCAAATTGGTTACCTGAGATGGAAGTTGTGGCCCTTAATCTCTTTTCGATAACTCTCTCCCAAAGTCTCATAGTGTGACTTATTAACTTTATGCCCCTATAATTATTACAATTCATCACATCTCCTTTTTTCTTGAAGATGGGGACAAGAATATTTTTCCTCCATGCATCAGGCATATGCTTCTTCTTTAGTATCTCATTAAAAAGCTTAGTGAGCCACACAATTCTAACATCTCGTAACGCCATCCAAACCTCTATTGGAATATCATCTGGCCCACATGCCTTCCATTTTTTCATCTTCCGTAGTGCAGTTTTAACTTCCAAGACTCTGATCCCTCTTGTATACATCACATTAGGTTCTCCTTGTGACCTAAGATTGCCAAACTCTATCGCATGATCATCATTATAAAGCTTCTCAAAGTAACTCCCCCACCTTTCCCTAATGTCTTTATCTCATGTCAGAACTTGATCCGTATCATCCTTAACACACCTCACTTGATTTAGGTCCTGAGACTTCCTTTCTCTTATCTTAGCTAATTTATATATATCTTTCTCTCCTTCTATAGTCCCAAGTTTCCTATATACCTCATCTAAGTAAGTAGAACGAGAACGAGCCTTACTAAATGCTCGCTTAGCTTTTTTCTTCGCTTCTTTGTACTTATTAAAAGTTTCAACATCCTTACGCTTTGGTAAATCTCTATATAAATCCCTCTTGGTCCTAATAGCCTTTTGAACTTCCTCACTCCACCACCAGGTTTCTTTCCCAGGGGGCCTTGATTCCCCTAGTATCTCCTTTGCCACTTTTATTCCTTCATAGTTTTAGAGAAATTGTACAGGGATTATATAGACTTAGTGAGGTCTAATCTAATCATTAAAACAGAGAAACAAAATCTATAAATAAGGAAGCAATACAAAGTCAAATATCCTCTCCTAATATCCGGATTCTCTATCTCCTAATATCCGGTCATATAGCCATACAACTGTCATACATCCATACAACTGTCATACAGCCATACAACTATTTCACAGCTCATAGTTTCCTAATTTACCGACAATTGTTAATTTTCTATTTCACATTCCTATTTATTTATTTATTTACTTATTTATCTATTTATTTATTTATCTAGTTACCTATTTAATTAATTAATTAATGTGTTGTTCAAGCTTATTTTAAAATCAGGAATCATTATTTCATAACCCCTGTATTTTGTCAAAATGGTGCATTTTGCACTACGTTTTCAGAAATACTTGTAAAGTGTAGGGGATAATTTAACACTATCTGTGAAACATCATAGGGAGTATGTGTCATGAAGCTTTTCAGCCAGCTTTTTTCCAAGAAAGAGATGCGGATCCTAATGGTTGGTCTTGATGATGTTCCTCCATGCTCTACAAGCTCAAGCTTGGTGAGATTGTCACAATAATTCCTACCATTGGTGAGTTCATCCTTCCATATTGAGTTGATTAGGATGCTCATATGTTATGTTTTCTGTTTATGATAACTGCTTCTGAACTTTTATTTGGGGGGTTAAATGTTTGGTCTGACCTATTTGAAACTTAAAAAATGTCGATATCATAAATTAGTAAATTTTGATTTTCATGTAACAATATTCAAAAGCCAACTCATATAATTTGTGCGATGATTGTTCCTAATTGTTCCTAAATTAAAGTTAGAAGATATGTTTCTGAATCAAGATCTCACAGTATATTTGTTTTGGTTGTAAATGGATCTTAAGCATTTTAAATCAAAAGCCAATTCATGTCATTTGTGCGATGATTATTGGGAGCTGAGACATAATTGTTCTTAAATTGTAGTATGAAGATATATTTCTTGAATCACGATCTCATGGTAGTTGCAAATGGATCTTAAGCATTTTAAATATAATGTGGTTGCTAAATATAAAATTATTAAACATTCTTCAAGCTTTATATATGTACATTTATGATTATTGTGATTAATGCGATTAAGTACACACTTTTTTGTTTACAAGTTTCAATGTGGAGAACATCAGCTACACTGTTAGGATGTTAGGGGTCTGGACAAGGTATGAAATTTTAAAACTTGTATCTGCACCTTTTATAAGCCACAACTTTATGTGCCTGTTTTTACCCTAGGATTTAAGAACTTTATGAACTTGATAATTAAACATTTACTGTTGCTCATCCCTATAATTTTCTATTGCTTATATTTTTCCTTCTTACCATTTTATTTCCTTCTTACCAAGCAGAGTCTGAAATCATTATTCACCACAATACACGAGTAAATTGAAAACAGATAACACGGCCCTAACCACCAAAAATCTAACAACACAACAACAAATTCAATAAAGATTAGGTTTTGTCATTATGCAATGGTTCCGGTGAGTTTTTTTTTTTTAAATCTCTAATTTACATCTATGATGATCTTCTATCTTTGTTGTATGTCAATTGCTCTAACTTTTTTTAGTTAAAAAATGAATTTCGATTATTTTCTTAATATCGTATCCTTTTTTATTTTTTATTTGTGTTAAAAATTTCTTCTTATATGTACTACTTAAGAAGAAATTGAATGTTGATTCTTTTCCTGATATTCCTCTCTTTATCTTAATTATTTTTTTCCCGTTTGCTAATTAGACAAGAAAATCTATGCATATTTAGAAGTCTTAAAACCCTGCCCCAACGTTTCGTCCCTAGAGACGAAATGTTTCGTCCTCCTTTTTATTTGTTTATTTTTTCATTTTCTACATTCATTTCTGGCTTCTAGTTTGATGCATTTGACCCTCTTTTCATGTTCCTCAACGTGTTTTTCACCACTAAGAGCTCTCTCTATCTCTCACTAACTTATCTTACCCTTATCCTTGATTTTAGGCTAGGAAACCATCACTTTCGAGGTCCAGAGCAGCAACACCATCAACAACACCAAGGCCAAGACCTAGGTATAAATTAAAGTATTAATTACAAAAATTCCTCTTAAATTATATCCCTCGTAACAGTTGGTCCCTTGATCTTTAAAACGTAACATCCATTCCCGTTGAAGAATGAAATGTTAACAAAAAAAAAGCCCTTCATTAAGTTTTTAAATGAAATTGACATTTAATTTGCCATTTTGAGGATATTTTGATAATTCTATGGTTTGAAATTTAATTTGAATTTAAACTAATTTAAATATTCAAAAAAAAACTTTATAATTTTTTTATTCTACCAAAAAAATTATAAACCATATAGCTACCAAAATACCCCAAAATAACAAATTACATGTCAATTTCCCCTAAAAAAACTAACGGAGGGCTTTTTTTTGTTGATATTTCATTGTTCGAGAGAATAGATATTATGTTTCAAAGATTAGGGAGCAAAGTGTTAAAAATGGTATTGTTCACGGGGAATTTTTGTAATTATTTTATTCTTTAATTGTTTCAATTTGGGATTCTTCTTGTTTGGATAGAAAATCCTTTGTTAGAAAATAATTATTAGACGTATTTTCAATTGAATGGGATGTTGCTTGAGCGTTTGTAGAGGTTATATTCCTGTTGTTATGGCTCAAGGCTCTATATTTTTCTGGTTTGAAGTTTTTTGGTTATTGTATGTTTTATTTTTAGCTTCTGAGAGTTTTGTTGAAGTGTCTTTGGATTGAGAAAGTTTGTGAAATACGGTTGTTTTATTGATCATTTCTTTACTTTGTTTAATTTTTATTTGATTTCTCAATTTCTTTAGTGACTTGTGTATGTATAGCTCTATTATTGTTCTTTTTTATTAGTATTAATGTCCTTTTATTTCTTTTCAAATATACAATTCTCAGTATTTGTTTTCTTTTTTCTCCGCCCCCTTCTCCTTCTTGAGCCATGGACCTTTTTTTTTCTTCCATGTTTGTGCTTCTCCGTTCTCATATTTTTTTATTATGGGATTTTATTCTGTTCTAGGATTTGATTATTACTTTAATTGGGATCTTGTTAATTGTGCCTCTATCTCTACTCGAGTTTATCTTCTTGATGCTTGATTTTTTTCGCTCTCCTTTTTTTCTTGCTTGTTTTTTTATATATTTTAAGAAGTTAGGAATTTTGTTTGTTCTTTGTTTGGATTGTTGTTCTAATTTGGTTTCAGATTGTATTTGCCTGTTAAAATATGTAAAGATTTGTTTTCCACAAGTTCTGGAATTTAGTCATTTTCCTCTGTTGTCCTTACCATCGTTCGATTGAGGATTTATCTGAGTAAGCTATCAGCTTCTCTTCTTCTCAAAACAAATTCTTCATGCTGTACCCTAATCAACTAATTTACAATTCTACAAAACTTCCTCTTCTTTCATTTTACTGGCGTTCTGGTATGTGAATTCCATTAATATTGCCGAGTCAATTCAGATTGAGACTCAGTCCTTTTCTTTTGGTGAAGGAAAATTCTTTGCTTTGCATGTGGCTGCTGCAATTGATTGGATTGAGGTGTGTTCACATTTCTTAATTGCTCTTTACTCGTCTTGGGACAGATTTTCTCTTTTCTCTTTTCTTTTCTTTTCTTTTCTTTCTTGGGAAGGTGTTTGTCATGCTGATGATGAGTTTTTCTGGGCTTTGTGTGGTTTAGCCTCTTTCCATGCTTTTGGATCGGTTTGGTACTTCTTTGATGTAACATCTCAAACGTTTTCTTTTGATTATCTGTCAATACGCAAATTTGCTGAGTGGTCGAGGTTAACTTAATTAAAATTATAAATGCCTAAATTTTCTTTTAGTTCGGGGTTTTATTTACTTTCTTCATTGGGTCTGTTTTCTAATAAATTAGTCTTTTTGAGGTTGATTTCGTTTTACTAATAGACGATTCTGTGAGTTTTTTGGTTATTAGTTTGATGAGCTTCAAAGTTTTTCGGATACACCTGCCTTGTTAGTAACAAGGATTCTCTATACTTGATGTCCAACTCTTGTTTTGCTTTCTTTAAGGCGTGGCTGTTGTTGAGGAGTGAGATCGCCCATGTCCTGTGGTATGGGTTCCTCCTTGTATAAGCGTCTGTACAAAATGAAGTATATAATTAGGAAATGGTTAAAAAAAGTGTACCGTGAGAAAAGTGAATCATAAAAAAAGCAAGAACAACCACGCTAGCTCATAGAAAAATAAAAAATAAAAAATAAAAAACACCACGTAGCTCATCTTTGAGCCAGAAAAAAAAATCTTAAATACAGATAATTTTGAAAATGTACATAAAACTGATTATTTATATATGCAAAAGGTGTAACGCCCGCCATTTACTTTAATAGATAAATAAAGAACTTAATGATTTAATGAGACGGTAATGTTATTTTATGAAATTTATGTTAAGTAAATTAACGTTTGTGTTGAGTTGTATTACAAGTGACAGTAACAAGGAATTAATGTGCTCACGAGATTCATGTTAAAAAAAATTATGTATTTTTATTATGGAAAAATTCAATAATAATGCATAATAGTATAAGTGATACATTATGGTGCATTATTATTTAATTATAATGATGAAACGATGCTATATTATATTATATTATATTATATTATTATCACAATATTTTGTTTACTATTCCCATATGATTTTATTTTATGATTTATGTTACAATGCAAATATTAATTACATGCCAATCTCATGATTTCTTGGTGCTATGCGATTATTAGCATATGATATTGATTGATAATGGTTTAGGAATTTTATATATGATTTATGGCAAGTTTATTTGATGGAGATATGCCTTAATTTGCATTCAGAGCTCAAATTATGAATTTCTATTTCTCTTATTCCTTTTACACTAGCATTTGACTTGATATTCTCTTATTAGATGTGTCAATCGTGATTGATAGACTCAAATCAGAAACTAAAAAACGGAAATCGTGATTGATTTATGGCAGTGTTTGAAGTTGGTTTTGTTTTGTTTTTTTTTTTTTACATTTTTCGAGAAAGAAAAAATGAAAGCATGAGAGAAACGGCGTTTGACACAATTAAAGACAAAAAACGGAAATAGGAGAGAAATAAAAAATGACTTTTAATCGTTTTTTATTTTTTGTTTCCGTTTTCTCCTTTCTCGAGCACAGAGAAAGACATTAATGGATTTTTTATACTGAAAACAATCTCTTGATAAAACTACCAAATACATTTTAAAAAATAATTTATGTCTGAAATTAAAAACATTTTCATTTTCATTTTCATACAAAAAATAAAATTATTTTAAAATGAGTTCCACCCAAAATTCTCTGAGCCCTATCTCCCTTCACATATATCTCTATCTCACTCTTTCTTGCATTGAAGCCCACACCAGGCAAGAACTAAAAAGGTACGTTCTTGGGATTGTAATGTGTTTATACATAGATAATGGCGGTCAGGGATGAATATTTGATGAGGACGATTATGGATATATGTTATTGTATGAATAGATGTATATAAAGCTATGTATAGTGTCAATCAGATTTAGTAATGAAAAATACAGAAATTCATTTCCTATTCTTTCTCTCTCTTCTTTACACAAATTAGTTACTAAAATTTCGGGGTTTTTTTTTCAAACTTATTTTGAAACACAGTTAAATTTTCTTTTTGCCATTCATCATCTATAAAGGTCGCAAAATTATTTTAAATGATTTAAAATAGTCTTCCATGTAAAGTATCAAACGTGATACTATAGATACTATCGGTTTTAGAGTCTATTTAAACGGTTTTATAAAACCCTCTTGCTTATTTTAAATAATTAGAATATTTTCCATCATTTCTCAAATCACCTTTACTTTCGTGAAATTAATCTAAAGGAAATTCGAATTAATAATTATAACTTCTTTCAAATTATTTACACTAACTATAACTTTAAACCTTCTTAACTTTATGCTGAATTTAACTGCATGGTAGTATCCATTGCCCAATTCCTCCACTGTACACGTCTTTCGTCGCAAAGCCCATCACTGAATTATAGGTTGTTTACCTACAACATGAACAAACTTATGAGCTGAAGCTCAGCAAGTACAAATATTTGTCACAAAATATTTTTCACAACGAGCATCATCAAGTAAGATTACATGTCCATTTATGCTTATTATAGATTATCCATTTATCATTATTGGGCTCTATGCACGTACCAATGCGCACAGCCATGAGGAGTGGGGAAACGACCCAAACATTTAGTCCAACTACACCCAAGGTCATTAATAAGATTTTATCGATTATGATCTCCCATTAGAAGCCCGAGAATAATTATCCTCCATTAGATTTCTGAGATCTAGTACGACACTTTACTTAGTCTCATTACCTTGATCTCTTACTTAGGTGAACATGCAATTATGATTATGTCACAAAATAATTAATTTAATGTACTTTAAACAAGAGACATTCATGTGACAAAGAATAAATGCAATGCAATCAAGCAAGCAAATTTCTCAAGCGAAACATTTTAAAACCTTTCATGTTGTAAGTGATGTTTGTACTCACCTGTGCGCTATTGCTTAGCATATACCTACCGCACATCACCTTCATACGATAGTACGTTCCGTATTCACCATTATCAATAATCGATCGTTAATTCGTTATTTAATTTTCCTCACTTCTTTTGTTTAAGTCTTAGAGACTTAGTCTTCCAACCTAATTTAGGATTAATCAATTCTATTAATTATTTTCCTTTTAATTTCTTATTCGGTCTTCTTTATTAACTGATAAAATTAGTTAATCTCCCTTTGTACTTTGTTAATCATTTTAGGTTAATTATTCTTGGTTATTTACATAATTATTTCTTATTAATTAATTAAGTAATTAATTAATCTACTTAATTAATTAATAAGTTCATTATATCTTATCGATTTATAATTCCGATAATCACTATCTTAAAGTCTAGGAATACAACTTAATTGGGTTCCTAAGAGTATTCTTTCGGTATACCGTTAGGTTACCTCTTTTTAAATTCACTTGGGTTTACCAAATTTTTAATCATTCCTAAGTATAGGATTGGGCCTTAGGGACTTGTGTCTTAACTAATCATCGGGTAGATTTTCCTAGGTTTTCTTAGAGATTACCTCATCTCTTACTTGGGCCTTTTGGATTGGGTCCAAGCTTTGTAACCTAGTTGGTTTCCTTATAATCAACCTAAGGGTTACCTCATCCATGATTCGGGCCGCTGAGCCCTTTTGAACTTCTGAAGCTAATGGAGTTCATAAGATGCCACTTCTGGTCTTCTAAGTGTCCTTAGATAAGTGTTCACGACTATCAACGGATGATTTTACCCTTTTAGGAAATTACCGTTTTACCCTTAGCGAGTTTGGTAGTTCTAAGATTACAAATCTAAGGTACTCATTTCCTTAATCATTTTTCCTTCAAGAACCTCGATCTAAAACTCGGAGCTCGGTGTCCATTTGACTGTTTTACCCCTTTATGTTCAAAATGACTGTTTTGCCCTTACTGGCTTTCTAAGTGACTAAAGGGTTTAATTTGGACTTTCGTAATCTTTTTCTACCTTATTAAGGTTATGACTTCTATTTACAGGCTGAACCTCTATAAATTAACATTTTACCACTCGCGTTGAGAAAATTGACATTTTTGCCCTTGGGGTCAAATTTAGTCGCTTTCTACGGTAAGCTCATTTAGACATGAGGATCAAAACTTTAAACTAGACCTAAGGCTAATTCTCACTAAAAAGATCATTTTACCCTCAGTCAAGTTTGGTTAATGAAACTTCTGAGTGCGATAACTTTCTATCAGTGCGGAATTTAGAAAAACTCCAAACATCAACTTTTCTCCACTCATCTAGATCTACACCTAAGCCTAATTTGGTCTCTATCTAGTACCTCCTTTGTAAATTTTCTCGTTTTTAAGCTTAAGGGTGTTTTCGTCCATTTTTATTTTTGAGTGTTTCTCGGATCTGGTCCAAACTTTCCAGACCCCAATAGATCATATATTAGCAGTGTAAAGCCCATAGTTTAATGCCATACTGACCACTTTTCATGCCATATTAGTTTAAAGTTTGCATTTTTCCACAATACTATTCCTAGTCTACCACAAGTTTGTGTCTTTTACTTTGTTACCATGTTTTCAACTCTTTAAAAACCAGATCTAGGGTACTAAACACAGCCATTACATATTTATCTTATCAACTTCACAATATCATAGATCTAGAGGCCAATCTCTTAGAAATAACAACACTTTTCATAATCCCAACAAATATTAAAAGTCTAGAGTTTTGAGGTTTTTACCTTAGATTTAAGACTTTGTTTGCTTTAGAGATTCCTAGATATCCTCTTGATGGATACTCTAGGAGGAAAGAGCACAAGTTTTTCAAAGCTTGGAAGGAAGAACTCAAAAGTGAATAAAATCAAGTTTATGGTATAAGTTTCTTACCCAATCTTCTTCAAAACCCTAGATCTTCAAGCCATAATCCAAGATTTGAGGAGCTTGATTGAGGAAATTTTTGGAGAGTGAGAGGGAGAGGGGTTCGGCCAAATAGAGGAGAAGAGGGAGAGAATTTGTCTTGATTTTGGCTTAGGAGAAGAAGAAGGAAAATGGGATTTTTCATTCTTACCACACCTATTTATATACAAGAGTGAGGAGAGACAAAATTGCAAGAAAATTTTGCTCAAAAACCCTAATGATGACTGGTTTCCTATGCATGGAGAAGAGAGAAAATTTTGCAAATTTCTAGGTGTAATCATGACACTTTAAACCTTAATCTATTGGGTAATTTCTCTTTTTGTCTGAAGTTTATTAACTAAGGGTTCTTCCACTTTTTCCATTTTTAGAAAGATTCCACATCACATAGATTTGACAAGGCATAGGAGAAGTAATCTTTTTGTCTTATATGAGTTAGTGGTAGTTTTAATTTTCATCAAATCCTAACCATTGGATTATAATCTTTCTTGAGACACCTCCTGATGTGATAAAAAACATATCAGTATAAATTCATACCGACAGTATCAATTAGTCTTACTGATTGTATGGCAAGAGTTGGCATGATCGGGTCTTTGCTTTCGAATACTGTTATAAATAAGATTATCTATTTACTAACATTTTTTTTTTAGAAATTTGACTTTCAATATTACGGAATTAATAAATTCCAATTTCCTATGTTGCATCATGTCTCAATGGGAATTACAATTTTCGATTATCAGTCTTGACACTTTTACTTTTGTACTGAAATTCACGAGATGCTTTTATCCGAGAAATTCCATCACTTAAATTCACATTTGAGAATAATGAATGTGACACCTTGTAACTTAAATCACTTGTCACAAAATAAAATCGTCTTACTTAGCATTAGAATTTCATATTACGAAAATGTACGAATTAATAGGAAAACTCATTATCTTAATCCAATTTACGGGATTTGTATTAATGAAATTTTTCGGACATTACATTTTCACATAACGCTAACATCATGGATTTAAACATATCCAGAATTCAAATTCATTAGAAACACACTTTAATCATGTCATGAGAATTATCGATCAAACCAAACCATAGAATTCTCTCTAGTACAATCTATAAAATTCACATGTCATTCATGAAAACCCTCTATCAATAAAGCATAAAATTTATACCTTGAAATCTTATGGATTTGTGGAGCAAACTCGATGGCTTGCATGTAAAATCCTTAAAAAAGAATTTCTTCTAAAGCAGCGTGAAAGAGAGAGGAATGCGAGTGATGAAATAACGGCTTCGGGATTAGAGTGATGGAGTCTCTCTTGAGAATTCTTTAAGCATTGTATCTATGTATTGTCCTCGTTATGTTCATATTAGTTGAATGTATGATAAGCAAACTGAA
>NW_010361004.1:0-15711 GCF_000414095.1 Morus notabilis | reverse complement strand
ATATATATATATAAAGTTAAATATATAGTATAATAATATAATATAATATCTTGGTATATATAACTATATATATAATAATTAATTAAGACATGGTACACAAATTTCAATTTAATAAATGTAGAGCAAAGAGACATCATACAATTTAATCATAATTTAATTTAGACTCCTAACATTATTTTAACATCATAAACAAACATAATGTTAACAACAAAACATGTAACAATCGTATCATAAATTGCACAAATATAAATTAAATTCAATTTCAACATATAAATTCGACATGAACATTTTGAGCATATCGATTACATGCATCATAACTAAATAAGTCATTAGTTTATGTAAAATTAATGTCATGATAAACCATTAAGTTTCTTAATTATCCGTTAAAGAAAACAGCGGACATTACAATTTTAAATGAGATTTAAAATAAAGATTAATCACATATTTTCTTAAGCCGTATCTTAGAGATAAATTATACTACATGTGAGAGTCTAATTGATACTCTATAAATAGATGGAAGTAGAAAATTAGAGAATAAAATTATTACTCTATGTTTCCGTATAGTGGGTAGTTTTATAGAGAGAAAAATGGGGGAAAAGTTCTTCCAAATTTCTAATCCTACTACGTACATGTGTTGATGGCATGGCAGTGGCAAACTAGTGCTAATCCTATTTTGATTTTAGGTTGTGCGCACATACACAATCTTTGTAGAACTGATAATAGATGAGAAAGATTCTTAGTGATCTAAGAACTGGAATACTTGAATTGTTTGTGGTCAAAATCTCAAATTATTGTTCTAATAGGTCGCTAGTTATATTCCTAAATAAATTAGGTTAATTTATTTGCGTATAAATTAATCTATAGTGTTAATTAAAAGTTTTGAATTTTTTTTTTTGATTTATACTCAATTTGTATTATCACGCTTCCACACAAAATTGTTTTGGAAACCAACCGTCATAACTGTACAACATCTAATGATGGCTCATATAAGAAACTGCCGTCAACTCAAAACATGAGATGACGGATTATAAGAATACCATCGACTAATCCCTGCTGAAACCAAAACTGTATGACGTAATGTATTAAACAATAGTTAAAAACCGTTTTCATATATCACGTATATAAAATGACTGGTGAGTCTTCTTATTTCTGTTTTGTAGTAAGCAAATGAGGAAGCAATATTTAGGGTTAAAGGGAGTAAGCATTTGTAATTTTTTTTAAAAAAAAATTAAAATATATTTGTGTAAGTTTATTATATTTCTCATTATCAAAAAGTCACATGATCTACATTTGATTAAAATCGTTAAAAAATTTAATATTTCATTGATAGTGATAAGTACCAAAATTACAACTTTTAAAAAGCTTGAGAAGTACCAGATGAGGAAGCAATATTTAGGGTTAAAGGGAGTAAGCATTTGTAATTTATTTTCAAAAAGAAATTAAAATATATTTGTGTAAGTTTATTATATTTCCCATTATCAAAAAGTCACGTGACCCACATTTGATTAAAATCGTTAAAAAATTTAATATTTCATTAATAGTGAGAAGTACCAAAATTGTAATTTTTAAAAAGCTTGAGGGCCAATTTTGAGTTGTAAGGTGCAAAGTGAGACAACTCTTAAGTGATGTTTGGTTTGATAGGATGAAATGAGAAAGGGAATAGGAATATAAATATAATGGAATGAGAATAGGAATAGATTATGATTTATTCAAATTCCATTGTTTGGTTGAGCTTTGGACAGTAATATTCGAATCGCAATTATTATATTTAGTTAGTCATTTGAATAGAATGGAATAATATATGTTTGGACTAAAATACTCCTTTATTTAACATAGAAATAATTCTATTCTTGGAAAGCAATAGTCTCCATGCGAATCTTTGTGGGTTTAACCCTCTCCAAAGGTTGGAAGAAGGTAAGCACCTGTCAAGTAAAAATAAAATTAGGATATTGATGAAAAGGGTTCATAAAGATAGTTTTAGAATATTGAGAAGGATAATTTACGGAGATAGAATATTAATTAATATCTGTTTTAGAATAAAATGATTATTCAACTGGTTTATTTAGAAATTGTTAAATTATTTGACGGAATAACGATTCCATAAAAATAGCGATTCTTAATTCTTTTTGTCCAACCAAATATAGGTATGAATATATTTTAAGAATTGTTAGTCTTTTGAAGTTAAATTTGAAATAAACTATACTATGACAAAATTACATTGGTACCCTGTTTTTTTGGGGGAAAATCCTTTGATATACTTTGTGTTTTTAACAACATTAAAAAGGTATCTTAATGATTTAAAAAATATAATTATGATATTATGATATCCATTTTTAGACGTATAATATATTTTATATCCTTTTAATTAATTAACAAAAATTAGTAAGAAAAGAAATAAAACTCCTCGCTCTTCCTTCCCTCGAGATCCACTCAAGAACAAATACCCAATCTTCCACAATCAAATATTTTAGTCCCTTTTTTTTTTTTCTCGAGACTAATACTATGTTTAGTATGATGGGAAAAACAAAAGAAGAAAGTGAGTAATACTATGTTTAGTATGATGGGAAAAACAAAAGAAGAAAGTGAGTAGAGAGATTATCAAGGCTCATTCATTTCACCGATTTGAGTTTTCAGTTTTAAGTTTTTACAGTAAAAAATTATCAGAAAATGTCACATCTAACTTTTTCTGCTACAGTGAAAAGCTCTCAGAAAATATCACATCTCAACTCGAATTAAAAACTCAAATCCGCAAAATAAACGAGATCTAAGTATAAAATGATAACATAAATTATTTGGTAGAAAAGAAAAAAAGAGAAAAAACAAAATATAATAGATAAATCCACCTATTGATAATTAAAATAATTTTTTTATTCTTATTATAAAATTAAATTAATAGTAAATAATTAATAAAATAATTATTTAATTTATTATATATTTTCTTTACTCTCATCATACTAAACAACATATACCGACGTTAAATAGACGACGGTTTGATAGAAATTGTCGTTTTTTTGAAAAAAGTTTTAAAGACATTTAACGACGCTTATTGGGTAAACGGTCGTTAAATCGTTTACATTTGGGTTTATATTATACAAGGAGGCTAGTCTATATATTCGATGGATTTCTCTCAAGACAGTCAGACCTGCTCTCCTCTCTCTCCTGCTTGCTGTTCCGATGGACCTTCGCTTGCAATCTCGTTCTTTC
Source organism: Morus notabilis (assembly GCF_000414095.1). NCBI lineage: Eukaryota > Viridiplantae > Streptophyta > Magnoliopsida > Rosales > Moraceae > Morus > Morus notabilis. The sequence continues at coordinate 12,507 of NW_010361004.1, read as the reverse complement.
TTGTGATAAAAACCTTCTGATTTTCCACATTATTTATGCTTTCTTCCTCATAAATTCGAGATTTATCCCCAACAATTTTCTCACTTTGTTTCTAGATTTCTAGGGTTTCAAGAGCTGTTCTCCTCCAGCCAGTTCGATTCCTCCACCTTATTTTCTGGCGGTGGCTCCCTGTCTTCGCAGTCATCTCAGGCCAACGACGCCGCTCCTTCGGCGAAAGTAATCCCCTATTTAACTTCTTTAAAATACGCTTTTTGTCCTGTTTGGCTTCCGAGAAAGTGCGGGAAAGTAGTTACAGTAGAATAGGGAAGGAGCCTGACGATGTCGTCTTTATCGTACAAGATCTAGCACCAAAACAGAATGAAAAAGAGAAAGAGGAAAGGTTGGGGGTGGAGCTTGAAGAATCAGAGGATCGATCTCCGCCCTCTCTCTCTCTCTCTCTCTCTCTCTCTAGGTTGGGTTTGATATGATTCACTGATTATCTCTTTATATTTTCTTACTAATTTTGCATTCTGTTCGAATTTTTCGCAATTTGATTAGGAGAAACAAGAATTCTGATGCGAAAATGGGGTGAGTAAAGAAAATTTTAAAAAATAAAGAACGCGTTTAAAAAGTATTTCAAAATAATTTTATTTTTTTATATAAAAATAAAAATTAAAACGTTTTTAATTTAAAATAAAAATTATTTTTAAAAATATGTTTAATAATTTTACAAGATATTATTTTTAACGTAAAAAAATTTATTAAATTATTTTACACTAAACTAAAAAACCGTTTTTATTTTTATTTTTTATTTTTATTATGTCAAATGTTATTTTAAAAATATTTTTATTTTTTAAAAAAAAATTGTGAAAAATAAAAACAAGATTAATTATAAATACGGTCAAAAATTCTGTTTTATTTTTGTTTTGTTTTGTTTTGTTTTCTTTGTTGGATTTCTAATTATATTGACTTTTGTTTTGTTGGTTAAAATTGCAAGTTTGTGGATTTTAGGTTTTAGTTTATGTTAAGAAACCAAATTTGCAAGATTGTAAGATTTATGTTGAGTTTTGAGTGCTCTATATACTCTCGAGTGCTTTATTTGTCCCCTGACCTGTGATCAGCATATTGTGGTCCTCTCTTTTAATGATAATTGATGAGAATAATTTAGTACAGGGTTCAATTTTCTTCTTTGCAAATATATAAATATATATATATATATATATGTTTTTTTTTGTATTCTCGCGCTTCTATGATTTTGTTTTCTTTGTATGCCGTGAAAATGGCCATAAGAACATCAGTAAGTTTTTTGCCCCTTTTTTTGATTGAATTCTATCTCATTCGACACATTGATATTCTGGTCGACCTTCATTCCTTTCCATTGCTATTATTTGCAACTGTAAAAAAGGCTGTTAGCGCATGGCGATTAGTTTTGGCTGGGAGGTTTCGATTGCTTAATCAATGGTGTGATTTTGTTGAGGTATGATGATGTTATGAATGCTAGGGGGTATTATTCTATTTCTGTTATGATATTCTCTTTTTCAGAATATGTTCCCTTTATTCACTTGTGCTTGAATCTGTGCAATCCATCATTATTTTTAGGTTGTCTTCGTGTATTGGTTTACATGAGTGGTTTGCTAGATTATCCAATCCATCTTTCATGACTTAATGAGCATGGTCGGTGGGTGTATCCACAGTGTCACCTTTAATTTGTAATTTGGTCTTTGTTGATTGATACTTTCCTAAGTAAATTAGACCTGAAATACCATTAGTAAAGAGTGTTTCTTGGGGGTCATTTGATTCTACGGGTTTTCATCATCCTATATCGGAACTTTGGAGATGTTAAAAGGGTTTCTTTTGTTAAAACATTTGGCTCTGATCATGTTAATATTTCAATTTGGTTCTCTCCAACTAAAATGATCATCAATTTGTCTGTTATGAACTTTTGTGTGCACAGATGCTGGTGGAAACAAAGTAAAAGTTACCCAGTACTCAATGTTATTTGATAACATACGCCATCTCGTGGTATCCCAAATTCTTGGCAATCATATCAGAAGAACTTGATAAAATCTTTTTTTTTTTTTTGAATATTTTTCTAAGCTTTCTTAGGCAGAGATAGATTAGTGTAATAGAACTATAATAAAGTCCTGTTGAAAAAATTTATTCATAGAGATTTCTTTAGATTCTTTGTTTTTTTTTTTTTTTAGAATTTCAGTAAGGTTGCAAATGAGAGTGGTTGATGGATTTGAATTCTATCTTGGCTCGTAGTTTTTTGTGGTTTCTTTGCTTTTGGATTCAGTAAGTCAGATTCTCGTTCTCACACTGGTCATCGATTGGTTCCTTAGCATAGAATTGAAATGATAATATGAACTTTTATTATTTTTATCATTTGTATTTTTCTTGGATACTATAAAATTTTTTTGGTTTTTTAAGGTCCCGTTTATTTCACCGATTCGAATTTTGTTACAGTAAAATGCTCTCAGAAACAATTACATATAACTTTTTTACTACAGTAAAAAGCTCTCACATAAAGTCACATTTCAACTCGAATTAAAAATTTAATCAGCGAATTAAATAGACCCTAAGTTCTTGATTCTTTGTAGGTAATAGAGAAGCAAAGACATGAAATTTGATGAAGCACTTCCTAGTAAGCTCACCTCTTTTAATGAATTGGATAATATAAGGTTTGACCACTTTTTATGAATCTATTAAATATATCCGAATTCTATTTGGTCTGGCTTGAGTAGCTCACGGTGCGACATTTGTAAATGAGTTTTAAATGTGAAATTTTTTGGGGGTCTGTCAGTCCGATTCTGTAGCCCACCACTGATCCCGTTGGACCTGTTTTATAAATTATTTTAGCATATTACATTAGCCCCCGCCCCTTGCGGTATGCATTCAATAAGCAAAAAAAAAAAAAATTCTTAAAAAAAAAAAACTACTTAGATGACGGTTTAAATCGTCATCTAAAGTCAATAAATTAGACGACATTTTTAAACCGTCGTTAAAGCGTATATTTGTACTAGTGATAAAAGAAAACCAACTTATTTTCTTTCTTTTGCATTTTCTTTTTTTATGGTTTTCTTTCTATTTTCTTTTCTTTCCTGTTTTTACCAAACAGAGTGTAAAGGTTTGAATCCATTGTAATAAATATTTTATTATTTGTTCCTTTTTTTGTGAATTACTTGCTTTTGTTTTTGCTCCATCATAGAATTTTCTTTAAATTATTTAATTGATTGGTAATTCAAAGGCCCAACAAGTTCACACTTAGGGTGTGTTTGGTCGGAGGTAATGGAAAGGAAAGAAAAGGCAATTCCTGAAAGGGAGAAATAGGTCAAGAATTGAGATGAATTAAAATTAATAGGCCAATAATTTATATAAGTTAATAAATAGGCTAGATTACTATTTTCGTCCATAATTTGTCTGGTTATGTTCTTATAACTTGACAAGTTATTATCCATAATTGTCCATAATTTGTCTGGATCTGAACCATAACTTGAGAAATTTATTCATAATTTATCTGATTATGAATCATAACTTAACAAATTATAACCTATTAATTTCTATAACTAAAAATTGACCAATCTACTTTCCTAAGCTTTTCCTACTATTTTCCTTTAAATATCAGAAAGGCCTTTCCAATGGAAAGCCCATTCACCCATTTCATCCCATGATCCAGTGGAATTGTGATTTGGTGGAATTATTTTTTCCCTTACTACCCTCTCCATCTTCTGAACCCAAAGTACACGAAAATCAAAACCCATATGTTCTTCTTTCTCAAATCCAACCTAAAATTAACGTTGAAAGTCCACATCCGGAACTAGCATTGAGCACCGCCGGAGATCGTCGGAGTTCGCACCATGCGGTGCCTAAATCGACATTCCACTGTCGAATTGAAGCTTCTCTGGCCGAGTTTGGCTCTGTCCATTGTCTTTTTTAGTGTGTTAGTCTTCTTCCTCACAGCAGAAGACAATTTCAAGAGTAAAAATTGATGGTTTTATACCCAGATGGAAAAATTCCTTTGAAATTGAAGCCGATTTCATTCTATTGTTGACATGAATTTCATTTCTATGTGTTTGTACGCATAAATTAATGGGTTTCTTTTTCCAGATTTAATTTGTTCAGATTTTTAATTTTTTAGATACGAGTTTGTTCTTCAAAATGATTTTATTGCATAGTGATTACAGAAACTGGAGGTGTTCTTTGATTATGGTCGTTTTTTAGATTTGGGGTATTACATAATTGTTCATAGACGATAATTTTTTCCACATTTGGGTAAACTATGGATTGTGTTTTTTTCATATTTATAATTGTTCTTCGGCAAAGAAAATTGTATCTTGAACTTGATTAATGTTGAGAACAATCACATGAAAAAAATTAAACTAAAAACAAAAAGAACATTGATTATGTAATTTGACTTTTTTATTGAGGGTAGTTTTGTCGACACAATAAATTTCATTTCATTTTGAAATCATTCTATAATCCCAATCAAATAAAAAAATTAATTTTTGTTTGCCAGTACATTCTTTTTTCATTTCATTCTCATTTTCATTACTATTACCATTATCATTCGGTCCCTACGCACCCTTAGCAGAATGAGTGCTACTTCGACAGGCTCCAAGTCCTCAAACCCGACAACCACATTCAGGTCGAGGCTGGATTGATCAAGTCGTGGAACCCCAACCACGACCAGTAATGCGCCGATGTGGCTGTCATTCGCCGCACCATCGAACCGAACGGTCTTCACTTGCCTTCTTATACCAACACTCCTCAACTCATCTACATTGTCAGAGGTATAAATGTGTGTGTACATATATACTATATTAACAGGCTAGTATTGGTCTTTTGTTCTCAATTGTATTACTCATTTGGCTTTATATATGCATGTCACATGTACAGGAAGGGGTATCTTAGGAAACGTTTTCCCTGGTTGCGCCGAGACTTTTGAAGAGTCCCAACAAGGACAGGGGCGTAATTTCCTAATGAAAGACCGTCACCAGAAGCTCCAAACACTTTAGAGAAGGTGACATTCTCGCAATCCCCGCCGGAGTTGCCTACTGGACCTACAACAATGGTGACCAACAACTCGTCTCTGTTACCCTTCTAGACACCAGCAACGTTCTCGATCAAACATAAGTAATATATATATACGTGTTATGTAGATATATTACAAAATTTTTTACTGATGTTTATTCTTGTATTATCTAAAACCGTCAAATTATCTTTCAAGTTATTTTAAAAGTTAGATTTAATAAGGTACGAGTGCTAAAAGTTACCTAGGTGAGGGATGACAACCATGAAAATAAAACATCTTTATGTTTAAATGATTATGCATGCATAAAAATTTCTCTATATTATTGAACAAAGATTCTATCTCGCTGGAAACCTGAAGACGAATGCGAAGGGCAACAACAACAATATCAAGAACAGCAAGGGCGCGATCTCAGCTGCCGCCAACGTGGTGCAGAGAACAAACACAACATCTTTAGAGGGTTAAACACTAGGTTCATCGAAGAAGCATTCACTAGTAGAAATTTGGTATTTAACGACTGTTAATAACCATCGTTCAAAGATTAGACAATAGATAGAAGAATTATCATCTAATTTTGAGTCGTTAAATGTTTGTAGCATATAATGAAAGTTTTTATTCGTCGTTAAAAATTACGTTAGACGACGATTTTCTTAGTAAACTGTCGTCTAATCTCGACAATAATAGATTTAGCACGCATTTTAGACGACGGTTTTTTTATAAAACCGCCGTCTAATGTTGAGATTTAATGACGATTTTCTAGAAAAACTGTCATTATATGTTCTTCCCTGATAAAAAAAAGTCTAGCTGTTTTTTGTTGTCCCATAGGTTGGCCTATTAATCTCGTGTTTTATCAATTTTTTTGTCACAATTCACAGAACTATTATAACCGCAAAACAAAATATTAAATTTCTAAATAAAAATAAATTATAAATATTAAATAATACATCAATAAATGTAGTTTATAATTAATATTACAACATATTATTTTAATGTTCATATAAATTACAACATATAGCTTATCATTTTTTTTCTCTTTTTATTATTCTCAATACATGTCCATTCAACATTTAAGCTGACAAGGTTTAAATCATCATCATTAAAAACACCAACCTCGTCAACGGGTGCCAAGCCTTTACTCACCGATGGAATGTCGTTGCAATCATCACCATCCCCTTTTCCATCACGAATAGCTATTGGCTTCATTGGAACAACTAAGGACAACTCCAAATCATTAGGATTGGTTGTATAAAAAACTTGTTTTGCTTGAGTTGCTAAAATGAAAGGATCATTCTTGTAGCCCATTCTTCGAAAGTCAATCACTGTAGCGTCGTCACTATCAACCTTCACATAATTATTGTCAGCCCACTTACACATAAAAAGTGCCACTCGCAATCCGTAATGGTCAAATTCTCATATGTCCTCCACAAAACTGTAGTAGGGTTATTGTTCTGTATACATAATTCTTGTCTTTTGTTGATGAAATATGCATAACATCGGCACAGAGACTAACACCAATATTCGATATAGCACACAATCATTTGAACACGTATGAATTTTCTCAAATTCTATCCTCATAGAGCTCAACGTCTTCTTAGCCTTGTACATAGAACCTGACACTTGATTATTATTTGGAAGTGCATCTTTTAAAAATTCTAAGAGTCCTGTGAAACTTGCATTTGACCACCCACCTGACGCCTTCAGGTTCCACAATCTAATTAATCTGGATAATTTGGTATACTTCTTACACCTACTATACCACGATGGCTCCGCATCATCCATCATCTTCTCAAATAACTCTGGTTGGTGAACAAATTCTTCCTCCATATCATTAATCATATCAACCATGTTACTTCCATCATTTTTATGATCAATATCAACGTCATTCCTCTCAATTCCTCTAACCGTCGAAGATGAACTTAGAACCTCTTCAATGTGCCATATCCATGTTTTATAAGTCCGATCAATGCCATATCAGAACAAATGGAGTCGAAGATCTTGCATCGATTGTCTTCTAATCATTGCACACATGGACAACGAATAATAGTCTCTTTCATTGTATTGTTTGCAAAAGAAATAAAATTCTTCAATCCCTTCCTTATATTCATTACTCAACCTATTTACAAACATCTATTTCCTATCAATTGCTACACAAAAAACTAAACAATAAATATCTCACTTACCCAAACACAAATCATACAATTACTCAAAACAACATATAAAAAGGCAACACCCATATTACTCAAAATCATACAACATAAACAAAATTCATTATCTATATTACAAATTCAAGACAAACAACAAAAACTCAACACCCATATTACTCAAAACCACAAAATCTAAACAAAATTCATCATATACATAACAAATTAAAGACAAAAATAAAAAACTCAACGCCCATATTACTCAAAATCACAAAACCTAAACTAATTTCATCATCAGCATAAATAAATTTTATCAAAAAATAACAAACACCCAACATCTATAATACTCAAACCCATAAAATATAACCTATTTTCTTCATTTTCTTATCAAATTTATACAAAAAATGAGAAAATTAATGAAATCTACTTGATGTTCTTTGCGGAATTGTGGTCCTTCCCAGATTTAAGGAGAAAACGGTGGCGAACATCGGCGAATAGAAAGAAGAATGGGCTTATTTGGGGTGAAGTCGCTATCTGGGCAAGGAGATTGGTGAAATAACTCAATGGGTGGATGTTTTGATTTTTGAGTGAATTTTAACGAAATGAAATTTTTCTGGGTTAAAAATTAGACTCGATGACAGTTTTATAAAAACTGTCATTAAATATACTAATAATAAATGACAATTTTTTTAAAAAACCGTCGTCTTCAGTTGCCACGTCAACCACTGTGTTTTTAGTGGCACATTTGATGACAATTTTGAATAAAACAGTCGTTTAATTAGCATAGTCAAATCCATAATTTTTTGCGGTGATTCAACATGGAGTCTGAGATCGCAAAGAGGATTCAGAGCCAAAACGACAAAAGGAACAATATCATCAAGGGAGGACTTGACTTGGTGAACCCCTTGAGGTCAAGCCAAGAGCGCAAGCACGAGGGACGATGGGAAGAAGAGAGGGAGAGAGAGAAGCGATGGGAGGAAGAGAGAGAGAGAACAAGAGCAAGAGAGGGAGCATGAGAGGAGAATGTGCCTTCGCGACTATGCTTTACTCACCGATGGAATGTCGTTGCAATCATCACCATCCCCTTTTCCATCACGAATAGCTATTGGCTTCATTGGAACAACTAAGGACAACTCCAAATCATTAGGATTGGTTGTATAAAAAACTTGTTTTGCTTGAGTTGCTAAAATGAAAGGATCATTCTTGTAGCCCATTCTTCGAAAGTCAATCACTGTAGCGTCGTCACTATCAACCTTCACATAATTATTGTCAGCCCACTTACACATAAAAAGTGCCACTCGCAATCCGTAATGGTCAAATTCTCATATGTCCTCCACAAAACTGTAGTAGGGTTATTGTTCTGTATACATAATTCTTGTCTTTTGTTGATGAAATATGCATAACATCGGCACAGAGACTAACACCAATATTCGATATAGCACACAATCATTTGAACACGTATGAATTTTCTCAAATTCTATCCTCATAGAGCTCAACGTCTTCTTAGCCTTGTACATAGAACCTGACACTTGATTATTATTTGGAAGTGCATCTTTTAAAAATTCTAAGAGTCCTGTGAAACTTGCATTTGACCACCCACCTGACGCCTTCAGGTTCCACAATCTAATTAATCTGGATAATTTGGTATACTTCTTACACCTACTATACCACGATGGCTCCGCATCATCCATCATCTTCTCAAATAACTCTGGTTGGTGAACAAATTCTTCCTCCATATCATTAATCATATCAACCATGTTACTTCCATCATTTTTATGATCAATATCAACGTCATTCCTCTCAATTCCTCTAACCGTCGAAGATGAACTTAGAACCTCTTCAATGTGCCATATCCATGTTTTATAAGTCCGATCAATGCCATATCAGAACAAATGGAGTCGAAGATCTTGCATCGATTGTCTTCTAATCATTGCACACATGGACAACGAATAATAGTCTCTTTCATTGTATTGTTTGCAAAAGAAATAAAATTCTTCAATCCCTTCCTTATATTCATTACTCAACCTATTTACAAACATCTATTTCCTATCAATTGCTACACAAAAAACTAAACAATAAATATCTCACTTACCCAAACACAAATCATACAATTACTCAAAACAACATATAAAAAGGCAACACCCATATTACTCAAAATCATACAACATAAACAAAATTCATTATCTATATTACAAATTCAAGACAAACAACAAAAACTCAACACCCATATTACTCAAAACCACAAAATCTAAACAAAATTCATCATATACATAACAAATTAAAGACAAAAATAAAAAACTCAACGCCCATATTACTCAAAATCACAAAACCTAAACTAATTTCATCATCAGCATAAATAAATTTTATCAAAAAATAACAAACACCCAACATCTATAATACTCAAACCCATAAAATATAACCTATTTTCTTCATTTTCTTATCAAATTTATACAAAAAATGAGAAAATTAATGAAATCTACTTGATGTTCTTTGCGGAATTGTGGTCCTTCCCAGATTTAAGGAGAAAACGGTGGCGAACATCGGCGAATAGAAAGAAGAATGGGCTTATTTGGGGTGAAGTCGCTATCTGGGCAAGGAGATTGGTGAAATAACTCAATGGGTGGATGTTTTGATTTTTGAGTGAATTTTAACGAAATGAAATTTTTCTGGGTTAAAAATTAGACTCGATGACAGTTTTATAAAAACTGTCATTAAATATACTAATAATAAATGACAATTTTTTTAAAAAACCGTCGTCTTCAGTTGCCACGTCAACCACTGTGTTTTTAGTGGCACATTTGATGACAATTTTGAATAAAACAGTCGTTTAATTAGCATAGTCAAATCCATAATTTTTTGCGGTGATTCAACATGGAGTCTGAGATCGCAAAGAGGATTCAGAGCCAAAACGACAAAAGGAACAATATCATCAAGGGAGGACTTGACTTGGTGAACCCCTTGAGGTCAAGCCAAGAGCGCAAGCACGAGGGACGATGGGAAGAAGAGAGGGAGAGAGAGAAGCGATGGGAGGAAGAGAGAGAGAGAACAAGAGCAAGAGAGGGAGCATGAGAGGAGAATGTGCCTTCGCGACTATGGCAACGACTTGAAAGAGACTTTTTGCTCAATGAGGCTCAAGGAGAACATCGACGACCCTTCACGTGCTGATATCTTCACTCCTCAAGCCGGCCGCATTAACACTGTTAACAGTTTCAACATGTTAATCCTCCGTCACCTCCGCCTTAGTGCTGAGAGGGGTGTCCTCTACAACGTAAGCATATATAACATCTTTTTCTTTTGAAAAAAAAAAAAAAACCAAATCTTTTAACGATGTAATAAGAACAAAAAATGACACTAAAATTGACAATATTTTTCTTACGCAACCTCTGGTAGGGCATCATATTTTGCCTTATTAGTTGTTTAATTTATGGATTAGAACTATAAAATTAATATTATTTTTAATTTATATGTGCTTTTCATAAAAAAAATACTGTAATAAATAATGAATCATGATTTGAATCAGAGAATGAATCATCCAACTAAACAGGAGACTGTCTCACTGAAATCTGGCGGTCAAAATTACTTCGTTATTTCAATATTGTTTTTTAACTTTTCGCATTGGATTGCGAGTATTCGGAGTGTAATAATTACCGTGGGGCCCACTCAAAATTTGAAAAAGCAAAAATGCTTTGTTGATGTATGCAGCGTGGGCCCCATATCATAAATTCTCTTATGCTGAGATGGTATGGCCCCCCACTGACATTTCAAAATGAGGCCCCATGGAGTATGTTTTAAGGGAATTTATACTGTTCATCTCCTGCCCTTTTTTCAGGGATTGGCGGAGAAATCTTCGTTCCCAACAACCTCAAGAACAAGAATCACAAACCCATCAGCTACTAATAGATCTCGGATTCCAAACGACATTGAACTTTGCAGCTTTTAAGTTGAGAGAAAACAAGTTTCTAGTGCACCAACTGCTTAAATCATGTAAGGTGTATATCTTATGTTGTTTGATTAAAACAACTGAGGCAGCCAATAAGATAAGAGAGAGCCAAAGAAAAGAGATGAGATTAATAAGTTACTGCTGAGAGTTGAAAGGAGAACACGGGATGGGAAGAAGATTTTTAGGGCCGGCGGTTGGGTTACGAGGTTAATAGGAGGAAGACCAATATATATATTGAAAAAATATAAGAAAAAGAAGGAAATTTTCATGAGATGCTCAAATGAGTTGTTCGTGGCATATAGTGGTGGAACTTTAGGCAGACGGGTGGGCTCGCTGCTCGAATTTTTCACGCTCGGCAGATAGGTCTATATGTTGGCCCATCTAAAGTTGTAAATTTGGATTCGGGCTTGGACAGTCTGAATTTAGTCACCACGCCGGAGCCCGCCGTCGTGTAGGCGCCGTCAACTGCCGTTCGCCGGAGTTTTTTTTAAATTTTTCCGGCCAAGCCTGAATGCCCGAACCGCCCGAGTGCCCGAATTGTCCAAAAAAGGGTCAAAATTCTGACGTTGGTGCCCGACCCGAAAATAAGCTCGAAAACCCGAATTTTACCCGAATGCCCAAGGTGCCTGAAGTGCCCAAATGCCCGTCCAATGGCTAGTTTTTTTACCGTTGCCGCCCGAACCCGCCCGAACCCGACCCATCGATTCCTAAAGTAGCCGTTGCACCCCGAATTTTTTGAAAAAAAAAAATTTTTTTAACCCAAAAATTTCTCTATAAATACCCTTCATCCCCCACACATTTTTCTCATTCAATCTCTCTCAATCCCTCTAAATTTCTCTAAATCTCTCTAAATCTCTCAAATCTCTATCACAATTTTTCTAAAAACTATCACATTATCCTAAAGTTCTCTCTCTCAAATCGCTTTTATTTTTTTATAATGGATCCTTTTGGTTATAGTAGTATTCCAGTTGATGCACAACACAACGTGCAAGAAGGGCAATTTCCCACTAATAAATTTGTTACGCAAGAATCTACTAATCCGAACCCTGGTGGACATACTGGAGGTTGTGGTCGCAATGGTGGTGGGCGTGGAGAAGCAGCGAGTGCCAGTGCGACTGTGTCTGTAAGTGTTGCAACCTCTAGGAGGAAATGCAAGTGCACCTCGACAGTTTGGGATCACTTCAATATAATTGAGGAGATCGACAATGAAGGTAACACTAAACATATAGCTCAGTGTAAATATTATTTATCTAAATTACAAGGTGATACTATTCACGGCACCATACACTTGAGAAGACACTCCGAAAAGTGTCTTCAAAAGCTTAGCCAATCCGGAGGATCCGAACTCTGCCAAACACAATTATCTTTCGATCGCGCAACCGGTGGTCTAACCACTTGGAAATACGATCCGCAAGTAG